>NC_088216.1:62162140-62169640 GCF_036934945.1 Oncorhynchus masou masou
CCATCTCTCTCCCTCCATCCATCTCTCTCCCTACCATCTCTCTCCTCCATCTCTCTCCCTCCATCCATCTCTCTCCCTCCATCTCTCTCCCTCCATCCATCTCTCTCCCTCCATCCATCTCTCTCCCTACCATCTCTCTCCCTCCATCTCTCTCCCTCCATCCATCTCTCTCCCTCCATCTCTCCCTCCATCCATCTCTCTCCCTCCATCCATCTCTCTCCCTCCATCTCTCTCCCTCCATCTCTCTCCCTCCATCCATCCCTCCATCTCTCTCCCTCCATCCATCTCTCTCCCTCCATCTCTCTCCCTCCATCTCTCTCCCTCCATCCATCTCTCTCCCTCCATCCATCTCTCTCCCTCCATCTCTCTCCCTCCCTCCATCTCTCTCCCTCCATCTCTCTCCCTCCATCCATCTCTCTCCCTCATCCATCTCTCTCCCTACCATCTCTCTCCCTCCATCTCTCTCCCTCCATCCATCTCCCTCCATCCATCTCTCTCCCTCCATCTCTCTCCCTCCATCCATCTCTCTCCCTCCATCTCTCTCCCTCCATCTCTCTCCCTCCATACTGAGATATAACAGTGTTATCAGCGTGGCTCCACCAGCTCTCATTAAGACATTAATTGAAAAGTGTAATTAATCCTGAGAGGTGGAGAGACTGGACCCTCCTGGCCTGTAAGTGAGAGAGTGAGATTCTCTGGTCTGCTTTGTGACCCAACACTGCCCCCTGTTGTTACACTGTTTTACATGTTCAAAGTGCTTTACTAACTATGATACAGAAAGAAAGAGAGACAGGAGGAAGGGATGATAGTCTCTCTATCTGTAACGGTAGGGGGGGGGGTGGACACACTAGGCATCTGTAGTAGATTCAAGAAGATGGACACACTAGGCATCTGTAGTAGATTCAAGAAGATGGACACACTAGGCATCTGTAGTAGATTCAAGAAGATGGACACACTAGGCATCTGTAGTAGATTCAAGAAGATGGACACACTAGCCATCTGTATTAGATTCAAGAAGATGGACACACTAGGCATCTGTAGTAGATTCAAGAAGATGGACACACTAGCCATCTGTATTAGATTCAAGAAGATGGACACACTAGGCATCTGTAGTAGATTCAAGAAGATGGGCACACTAGCCATCTGTAGTAGATTCATCATACCAGCTGATGGTCCAGGGGCAACATTTACAACATTTACAACATTTAAAGATACAAAGACAAGATTGTTTGCTTTAACCCTTTTGGTTGAGAGCAATATTTCCATGAGCTGTCCATGTAATAACCAGCAGATAACACCCCCGTCAAGTTACCATACCAGAAATAAAATCAACTAAAAACGACCTTTAAGTTCAAATGTGTCTCCTTCCTTACCTCTGATTTTAATGTGGAGGTCTTGACTCCCATCAGTCAGCAGTCTGGAGAACAATTGAGAGAGGGGTTCTACCCCCTGTTGAGAGATGGAGAGAGGAAGTGAGAGAGGGGTTGTACCCCCTGTTGAGAGGTGGAGAGAGGAAGTGAGAGAGGGGTTGTACCCCCTGTTGAGAGATGGAGAGAGGAAGTGAGAGAGGGGTTGTACCCCCTGTTGAGAGATGGAGAGAGGAAGTGAGAGAGGGGTTGTACCCCCTGTTGAGAGATGGAGCGAGGGATGGAGCGAGGAAGTGAGAGAGGGGTTGTACCCCCTGTTGAGAGATGGAGAGAGGAAGTGAGAGAGGCGTTGTACCCCCTGTTGAGAGATGGAGAGAGGAAGTGAGAGAGGGGTTGTACCCCCTGTTGAGAGATGGAGAGAGGGATGGAGTGAGGAAGTGAGAGAGGGGTTGTACCCCCTGTTGAGAGATGGAGAGAGGAAGTGAGAGAGGCATTGTACCCCCTGTTGAGAGATGGAGAGAGAGGAAGTGAGAGAGGTGTTGTACCCCCTGTTGAGAGATGGAGAGAGGAAGTGAGAGAGGTGTTGTACCCCCTGTTGAGAGATGGAGAGAGGGATGGAGTGAGGAAGTGAGAGAGGTGTTGTGCCCCCTGTTGAGAGATGGAGAGAAGGATGGAGCGAGGAAGTGAGAGAGGGGTTGTACCCCCTGTTGAGAGATGGAGAGAGGAAGTGAGAGAGGCGTTGTACCCCCTGTTGAGAGATGGAGAGAGGAAGTGAGAGAGGGGTTTTACCCCCTGTTGAGAGATGGAGAGAGGGATGGAGTGAGGAAGTGAGAGAGGGGTTGTACCCCCTGTTGAGAGATGGAGAGAGGAATTGAGAGAGGCATTGTACCCCCTGTTGAGAGATGGAGAGAGAGGAAGTGAGAGAGGTGTTGTACCCCCTGTTGAGAGATGGAGAGAGGAAGTGAGAGAGGTGTTGTACCCCCTGTTGAGAGATGGAGAGAGGGATGGAGTGAGGAAGTGAGAGAGGTGTTGTGCCCCCTGTTGAGAGATGGAGAGAAGGATGGAGCGAGGAAGTGAGAGAGGGGTTGTACCCCCTGTTGAGAGATGGAGAGAGGAAGTGAGAGAGGCGTTGTACCCCCTGTTGAGAGATGGAGAGAGGAAGTGAGAGAGGGGTTGTACCCCCTGTTGAGAGATGGAGAGAGGGATGGAGTGAGGAAGTGAGAGAGGGGTTGTACCCCCTGTTGAGAGATGGAGAGAGGAATTGAGAGAGGCATTGTACCCCCTGTTGAGAGATGGAGAGAGAGGAAGTGAGAGAGGTGTTGTACCCCCTGTTGAGAGATGGAGAGAGGAAGTGAGAGAGGTGTTGTACCCCCTGTTGAGAGACGGAGAGAGGGATGGAGTGAGGAAGTGAGAGAGGTGTTGTGCCCCCTGTTGAGAGATGGAGAGAAGGATGGAGTGAGGAAGTGAGAGAGGTGTTGTACCCCCTGTTGAGAGATGGAGAGAGGAAGTGAGAGAGGCATTGTACCCCCTGTTGAGAGATGGAGAGAGAGGAAGTGAGAGAGGTGTTGTACCCCCTGTTGAGAGATGGAGAGAGGGATGGAGTGAGGAAGTGAGAGAGGCGTTGTACCCCCTGTTGAGGGATGGAGTGAGGAAGTGAGAGAGGGGTTGTACCCCTGTTGAGAGACGGAGAGAGAAAGTGAGAGAGGCGTTGTACCCCCTGTTGAGGGATGGAGTGAGGAAGTGAGAGAGGGGTTGTACCCCCTGTTGAGAGATGGATTGAGGAAGTGAGAGAGGGGTTGTGCCCCCTGTTGAGAGATGGAGAGAGGGATGGAGTGAGGAAGTGAGAGAGGCGTTGTACCCCCTGTTGAGAGATGGAGTGAGGAAGTGAGAGAGGGGTTGTACCCCCTGTTGAGAGATGGAGAGAGGGATGGAGTGAGGAAGTGAGAGAGGTGTTGTACCCCCTGTTGAGTGATGGAGAGAGGAAGTGAGAGAGGCGTTGTACCCCCTGTTGAGAGATGGAGAGAGGGATGGAGTGAGGAAGTGAGAGAGGTGTTGTACCCCCTGTTGAGGGATGGAGTGAGGAAGTGAGAGAGGGGTTGTACCCCTGTTGAGAGACGGAGAGAGGAAGTGAGAGAGGCGTTGTACCCTTTGTTGAGGGATGGAGTGAGGAAGTGAGAGAGGGGTTGTACCCCCTGTTGAGAGATGGAGAGAGGGATGGAGTGAGGAAGTGAGAGAGGCGTTGTACCCCCTGTTGAGAGATGGAGTGAGGAAGTGAGATGGTGGTTGTACCCCCTGTTGAGAGATGGAGAGAGGGATGGAGTGAGGAAGTGAGAGAGGGGTTGTACCCCCTGTTGAGAAATGGAGTGAGGAAGTGAGAGAGGTGTTGTACCCCCTGTTGAGAGATGGAGAGAGGGATGGAGTGAGGAAGTGATAGAGGGGTTGTACCCCCTGTTGAGAGATGGAGAGAAGGATGGAGCGAGGAAGTGAGAGAGGGGTTGTACCCCCTGTTGAGAGATGGAGAGAGGAAGTGAGAGAGGCGTTGTACCCCCTGTTGAGAGATGGAGAGAGGAAGTGAGAGAGGGGTTGTACCCCCTGTTGAGAGATGGAGAGAGGGATGGAGTGAGGAAGTGATAGAGGGGTTGTACCCCCTGTTGAGAGATGGAGTGAGGAAGTGAGAGAGGGGTTGTACCCCCTGTTGAGAGATGGAGAGAGGGATGGAGTGAGGAAGTGATAGAGGGGTTGTACCCCCTGTTGAGAGATGGAGAGAAGGATGGAGCGAGGAAGTGAGAGAGGGGTTGTACCCCCTGTTGAGAGATGGAGAGAGGAAGTGAGAGAGGCGTTGTACCCCCTGTTGAGAGATGGAGAGAGGAAGTGAGAGAGGGGTTGTACCCCCTGTTGAGAGATGGAGAGAGGGATGGAGTGAGGAAGTGATAGAGGGGTTGTACCCCCTGTTGAGAGATGGAGTGAGGAAGTGAGAGAGGGGTTGTACCCCCTGTTGAGAGATGGAGAGAGGAAGTGAGAGAGGCGTTGTACCCCCTGTTGAGAGATGGAGAGAGGAAGTGAGAGAGGCATTGTACCCCCTGTTGAGAGATGGAGAGAGGGATGGAGTGAGGAAGTGATAGAGGGGTTGTACCCCCTGTTGAGAGATGGAGTGAGGAAGTGAGAGAGGGGTTGTACCCCCTGTTGAGAGATGGAGTGAGGAAGTGAGAGAGGGGTTCTACCCCCTGTTGAGTGATGGAGTGAGGAAGTGAGAGAGGTGTTGTACCCCCTGTTGAGAGATGGAGAGAGTGATGGAGTGAGGAAGTGAGAGAGGGGTTGTACCCCCTGTTGAGAGATGGAGAGAGGGATGGAGTGAGGAAGTGAGAGAGGCGTTGTACCCCTGTTGAGAGATGGAGAGAGGGATGGAGTGAGGAAGTGAGAGAGGTGTTGTACCCCTGTTGAGAGATGGAGAGAGGGATGGAGTGAGGAAGTGAGAGAGGCGTTGTACCCCTGTTGAGAGATGGAGAGAGGGATGGAGTGAGGAAGTGAGAGAGGTGTTGTACCCCTGTTGAGAGATGGAGAGAGGGATGGAGAGAGGTGTTGTACCCCCTGTTGAGAGATGGAGAGAGGGATGGAGTGAGGAAGTGAGAGAGGCGTTGTGCCCCCTGTTGAGAGATGGAGAGAGGGATGGAGAGAGGTGTTGTACCCCCTGTTGAGAGATGGAGAGAGGGATGGAGTGAGGAAGTGAGAGAGGCGGTGTACCCCCTGTTGAGAGATGGAGAGAGGAAGTGAGAGAGGCGTTGTACCCCCTGTTGAGAGATGGAGAGAGGGATGGAGTGAGGAAGTGAGAGAGGCGTTGTGCCCCCTGTTGAGAGATGGAGAGAGGAAGTGAGAGAGGCATTGTACCCCCTGTTGAGAGATGGAGAGAGGGATGGAGTGAGGAAGTGAGAGAGGCGTTGTGCCCCCTGTTGAGAGATGGAGAGAGGGATGGAGAGAGGTGTTGTACCCCCTGTTGAGAGATGGAGAGAGGTATGGAGTGAGGAAGTGAGAGAGGCGTTGTACCCCCTGTTGAGAGATGGAGAGAGGTATGGAGTGAGGAAGTGAGAGAGGTGTTGTGCCCCCTGTTGAGAGATGGAGAGAGGTGTTGTGCCCAATGTTGAGAGATGGAGAGAGGAAGTGAGAGAGGTGTTGTGCCCCCTGTTGAGAGATGGAGAGAGGAAGTGAGAGAGGTGTTGTGCCCCCTGTTGAGAGATGGAGAGAGGGATGGAGTGAGGAAGTGAGAGAGGTGTTGTACCCCCTGTTGAGAGATGGAGTGAGGAAGTGAGAGAGGGGTTGTACCCCCTGTTGAGAGATGGAGTGAGGAAGTGAGAGAGGGGTTGTACCCCCTGTTGAGAGATGGAGTGAGGAAGTGAGAGAGGGGTTGTATCCCCTGTTGAGAGATGGAGTGAGGAAGTGAGAGAGGGGTTGTACCCCCTGTTGAGAGATGGAGTGAGGAAGTGAGAGAGGGGTTGTACCCCCTGTTGAGAGATGGAGTGAGGAAGTGAGAGAGGGGTTGTACCCCCTGTTGAGAGATGGAGTGAGGAAGTGAGAGAGGGGTTGTACCCCCTGTTGAGAGATGGAGAGAGGAAGTGAGAGAGGTGTTGTGCCCCCTGTTGAGAGATGGAGAGAGGAAGTGAGAGAGGTGTTGTGCCCCCTGTTGAGAGATGGAGAGAGGGATGGAGAGAGGTGTTGTACCCCCTGTTGAGAGATGGAGAGAGGAAGTAAGAGAGGTGTTGTACCCCCTGTTGAGAGATGGAGAGAGGGATGGAGAGAGGTGTTGTACCCCCTGTTGAGAGATGGAGAGAGGGATGGAGAGAGGTGTTGTACCCCCTGTTGAGAGATGGAGAGAGGAAGTGAGAGAGGAAGTGATAGAGGTGTTGTACCCCCTGTTTAGAGATGGAGAGAGGGATGGAGTGAGGAAGTGAGAGAGGTGTTGTGCCCCCTGTTGAGAGATGGAGAGAGGGATGGAGTGAGGAAGTGAAAGAGGTGTTGTACCCCCTGGTTGAGAGATGGAGAGAGGGATGGAGTGAGGAAGTGAGAGAGGTGTTGTGCCCCCTGTTGAGAGATGGAGAGAGGGATGGAGTGAGGAAGTGAAAGAGGTGTTGTACCCCCTGGTTGAGAGATGGAGAGAGGGATGGAGTGAGGAAGTGAGAGAGGTGTTGTGCCCCCTGTTGAGAGATGGAGAGAGGGATGGAGTGAGGAAGTGAGAGAGGGGCTGTACCCCCTGTTGAGAGATGGAGAGAGGGATGGTGTGAGGAAGTGAGAGAGTGGTTCTACCCCTGTTGAGAGATGGAGAGAGGGATGGAGTGAGGAAGTGAGAGAGGAGGAGGAGGCCTACTCTATTATTATAATCCTCAATCCTGGCTGTATGACCTTTCCTGAATGATTGTTTCTCATTTATGAGTGTGAGCTGTGATTTACCCAGTGGTTTGATCTCTCTCACCTGACCTTTGTAAATTGGCTGTTAAGCAGATCGGGACTCGACCCACCTGCCCTGTACATGACTGCCAACACACACACACACACACACACCCACGTGTACCTACACCCAGGTGTGCAGACACACACTCATGCAGGCACACACATACATTGGCTACATGGGATTCCTAATACCTTTTATTAGGTAAAAATAAATACCATAAGAAATGAGTGTTTATAAAGTGATACTATCCACTCAGAGCAAAGCTGCCATTTACTATTTGAATTCCAGATTTGTGATACATATATTTGCTGTATAATGATTTGTGACAGCTTTACCATATGGAACTGGTAAGATCATCTAAATGGACCTACGTAATCGTATGTATAGAATAATATATGTAGAGATCCATAGTGAAATTGTGCTTCATGATTATCACATTTGTTTGGTTAGTTAATGAATCTGGGAGGCATTAAAGTGCTTCAGGTCCTGTGTTATAGTAAAAAGAGAGGCTGAATTAATTTAGCATAGCCAGGCTTCTAATTAACCACTGAATTACACACCCACACTGCCAAACAGTAGAGAGCTCAACTATTCTTCAACAGATATACGTTCTCTGAAGGTTTTACTCTGTCCATCCTTCTTTCTCCGTTTTTATCTCCTTCCTTTTATCATTTTTCACTCTGTCTGCCTTCC
>NC_088216.1:62172140-62210460 GCF_036934945.1 Oncorhynchus masou masou
CATAGAGGGATCTCCTAGTCTCTCTTAGTCTCTCCTAGTCTCTCCTAGTCTCCATAGAGGGATCTCCTAGTCTCTCCTAGTCTCTCCTAGTCTCCATAGAGGGATCTCCTAGTCTCTCCTAGTCTCTCCTAGTCTCCATAGAGGGATCTCCTAGTCTCTCCTAGTCTCTCCTAGTCTCTCCTAGTCTCCATAGAGGGATCTCCTAGTCTCTCCTAGTCTCTCCTAGTCTCTCCTAGTCTCCATAGAGGGATCTCCTAGTCTCTCATAGTCTCTCCTAGTCTCCATAGAGGGATCTCCTAGTCTCTCCTAGTCTCTCCTAGTCTCCATAGAGGGATCTCCTAGTCTCTCCTAGTCTCTCCTAGTCTCTCCTAGTCTCCATAGAGGGATCTCCTAGTCTCTCCTAGTCTCTCCTAGTCTCCATAGAGGGATCTCCTAGTCTCTCCTAGTCTCTCCTAGTCTCTCCTAGTCTCCATAGAGGGATCTCCTAGTCTCTCCTAGTCTCTCCTAGTCTCCATAGAGGGATCTCCTAGTCTCTCCTAGTCTCTCCTAGTCTCCATAGAGGGATCTCCTAGTCTCTCCTAGTCTCTCCTAGTCTCCATAGAGGGATCTCCTAGTCTCTCCTAGTCTCTCCTAGTCTCCATAGAGGGATCTCCTAGTCTCTCCTAGTCTCTCCTAGTCTCTCCTAGTCTCCATAGAGGGATCTCCTAGTCTCTCCTAGTCTCTCCTAGTCTCCTCTAGTCTCCATAGAGGGATCTCCTAGTCTCTCCTAGTCTCTCCTAGTCTCCATAGAGGGATCTTCTAGTCTCTCCTAGTCTCTCCTAGTCTCCATAGAGGGATCTCCTAGTCTCTCCTAGTCTCTCCTAGTCTCTCCTAGTCTCCATAGAGGGATCTTCTAGTCTCTCCTAGTCTCTCCTAGTCTCCATAGAGGGATCTCCTAGTCTCTCCTAGTCTCTCCTAGTCTCCATAGAGGGATCTCCTAGTCTCTCCTAGTCTCTCCTAGTCTCCATAGAGGGATCTCCTAGTCTCTCCTAGTCTCTCCTAGTCTCCATAGAGGGATCTCCTAGTCTCTCCTAGTCTCTCCTAGTCTCCATAGAGGGATCTCCTAGTCTCTCCTAGTCTCTCCTAGTCTCTCCTAGTCTCTCCAGGTCTCTCCTAGTCTCCATAGAGGGATCTCCTAGTCTCTCCTAGTCTCTCCTAGTCTCTCCTTGTCTCTCCTAGTCTCTCGTAGTCTCTCCTAGTCTCCATAGAGGGATCTCCTAGTCTCTCCTAGTCTCCATAGAGGGATCTCCTAGTCTCTCCTAGTCTCCATAGAGGGATCTCCTAGTCTCTCCTAGTCTCTCCTAGTCTCCATAGAGGGATCTCCTAGTCTCTCCTAGTCTCTCCTAGTCTCTCCTAGTCTCCATAGAGGGATCTCCTAGTCTCTCCTAGTCTCTCCTAGTCTCTTCTAGTCTCCATAGAGGGATCTCCTAGTCTCTCCTAGTCTCTCCTAGTCTCTCCTAGTCTCTCCTAGTCTCTCCTAGTCTCCATAGAGGGATCTCCTAGTCTCCTAGTCTCCTAGTCTCTCCTAGTCTCTCCTAGTCTCTCCTAGTCTCCATAGAGGATCTCCTAGTCTCTCCTAGTCTCTCCTAGTCTCCATAGAGGGATCTCCTAGTCTCTCCTAGTCTCTCCTAGTCTCCATAGAGGGATCTCCTAGTCTCTCCTAGTCTCCCCTAGTCTCTCCTAGTCTCCATAGAGGGATCTCCTAGTCTCTCCTAGTCTCTCCTAGTCTCTCCTAGTCTCCATAGAGGGATCTCCTAGTCTCTCCTAGTCTCTCCTAGTCTCCATAGAGGGATCTCCTAGTCTCTCCTAGTCTCTCCTAGTCTCTCCTAGTCTCCATAGAGGGATCTCCTAGTCTCTCCTAGTCTCTCCTAGTCTCCATAGAGGGATCTCCTAGTCTCTCCTAGTCTCTCCTAGTCTCTCCTAGTCTCCATAGAGGGATCTCCTAGTCTCTCCTAGTCTCTCCTAGTCTCCATAGAGGATCTCCTAGTCTCTCCTAGTCTCTCCTAGTCTCTCCTAGTCTCTCCTAGTCTCCATAGAGGGATCTCCTAGTCTCTCCTAGTCTCTCCTAGTCTCCATAGAGGGATCTCCTAGTCTCTCCTAGTCTCTCCTAGTCTCCATAGAGGGATCTCCTAGTCTCTCCTAGTCTCTCCTAGTCTCCATAGAGGGATCTCCTAGTCTCTCCTAGTCTCTCCTAGTCTCTCCTAGTCTCCATAGAGGGATCTCCTAGTCTCTCCTAGTCTCTCCTAGTCTCCATAGAGGGATCTCCTAGTCTCTCCTAGTCTCTCCTAGTCTCCATAGAGGGATCTTCTAGTCTCTCCTAGTCTCTCCTAGTCTCCATAGAGGGATCTCCTAGTCTCTCCTAGTCTCTCCTAGTCTCTCCTAGTCTCTCCTAGTCTCTCCTAGTCTCCATAGAGGGATCTTCTAGTCTCTCCTAGTCTCTCCTAGTCTCCATAGAGGGATCTCCTAGTCTCTCCTAGTCTCTCCTAGTCTCCATAGAGGGATCTCCTAGTCTCTCCTAGTCTCTCCTAGTCTCCATAGAGGGATCTCCTAGTCTCTCCTAGTCTCTCCTAGTCTCCATAGAGGGATCTCCTAGTCTCTCCTAGTCTCTCCTAGTCTCTCCTAGTCTCTCCTAGTCTCTCCTGGTCTCTCCTAGTCTCCATAGAGGGATCTCCTAGTCTCTCCTAGTCTCTCCTAGTCTCTCCTAGTCTCTCCTAGTCTCCATAGAGGGATCTCCTAGTCTCTCCTAGTCTCTCCTAGTCTCCATAGAGGGATCTCCTAGTCTCTCCTAGTCTCTCCTAGTCTCCATAGAGGGATCTCCTAGTCTCTCTCTCCTAGTCTCCTCTCCTAGTCTCTCCTAGTCTCTCCTAGTCTCTCCTAGTCTCCATAGAGGATCTCCTAGTCTCTCCTAGTCTCCTCAGAGTCTCTCCTAGTCTCCTAGTCTCTCCTAGTCTCCATAGAGGATCTCCTAGTCTCTCCTAGTCTCTCCTAGTCTCCATAGAGGGATCTCCTAGTCTCTCCTAGTCTCTCCTCTCCTAGTCTCCATAGAGGGATCCTAGTCCTAGTCTCCTAGTCTCCATAGAGGGATCTCCTAGTCTCTCCTAGTCTCTCCTCCATAGAGGGATCTCCTAGTCTCTCCTAGTCTCTCCTAGTCTCCATAGAGGGATCTCTCCTAGTCTCTCCTAGTCTCTCCTAGTCTCCATAGAGGGATCTCCTAGTCTCTCCTAGTCTCTCTAGTCTCCTAGAGGGATCTCTCTCCTAGTCTCTCTCCTAGTCTCTCCTAGTCTCCATAGAGGGATCTCCTAGTCTCTCCTAGTCTCTCCTAGTCTCCATAGAGGGATCTCCTAGTCCTAGTCTCCTAGTCTCCATAGAGGGATCTCCTAGTCTCTCCTAGTCTCTCCTAGTCTCCTCCTAGTCTCCATAGAGGGATCTCCTAGTCTCTCCTAGTCTCTCCTAGTCTCTCCTAGTCTCTCCTAGTCTCCATAGAGGGAGTCTCTCCTAGTCTCTCCTCTCCTAGTCTCTCCTAGTCTCTCCTAGTCTCTCCTAGTCTCTCCTAGTCTCTCCTAGTCTCCATAGAGGATCTCCTAGTCTCTCCTAGTCTCTCCTAGTCTCCCTAGTCTCTCCTAGTCTCCTCCTAGTCTCCATAGAGGGATCTCCTAGTCTCTCCTAGTCTCCTCTCCTAGTCTCTCCTAGTCTCTCCTAGTCTCCATAGAGGGATCTCCTAGTCTCTCCTAGTCTCTCCTAGTCTCCATAGAGGGATCTCCTAGTCTCTCCTAGTCTCTCCTAGTCTCCATAGAGGGATCTCCTAGTCTCTCCTAGTCTCCCTAGTCTCTCCTAGTCTCCATAGAGGGGGATCTCCTAGTCTCTCCTAGTCTCTCCTAGTCTCCATAGAGGGATCTCCTAGTCTCTCCTAGTCTCCATAGAGGGATCTCCTAGTCTCTCCTAGTCTCTCCTAGTCTCCATAGAGGGATCTCCTAGTCTCTCCTAGTCTCTCCTAGTCTCCATAGAGGGATCTCCTAGTCTCTCCTAGTCTCTCCTAGTCTCTCCTAGTCTCCTAGTCTCCATAGAGGGATCTCCTAGTCTCTCCTAGTCTCTCCTAGTCTCCATAGAGGGATCTCCTAGTCTCTCCTAGTCTCTCCTAGTCTCTCCTAGTCTCCATAGAGGGATCTCCTAGTCTCTCCTAGTCTCTCCTAGTCTCCATAGAGGGATCTCCTAGTCTCTCCTAGTCTCTCCTAGTCTCCATAGAGGGATCTCCTAGTCTCTCCTAGTCTCTCCTAGTCTCCATAGAGGGATCTCCTAGTCTCTCCTAGTCTCTCCTAGTCTCTCCTAGTCTCCATAGAGGGATCTCCTAGTCTCTCCTAGTCTCCATAGAGGGATCTCCTAGTCTCTCCTAGTCTCTCCTAGTCTCCATAGAGGGATCTTCTAGTCTCTCCTAGTCTCTCCTAGTCTCCATAGAGGGATCTCCTAGTCTCTCCTAGTCTCTCCTAGTCTCTCCTAGTCTCTCCTAGTCTCTCCTAGTCTCCATAGAGGGATCTCCTAGTCTCTCCTAGTCTCTCCTAGTCTCCATAGAGGGATCTCCTAGTCTCTCCTAGTCTCTCCTAGTCTCCATAGAGGGATCTCCTAGTCTCTCCTAGTCTCTCCTAGTCTCCATAGAGGGATCTCCTAGTCTCTCCTAGTCTCTCCTAGTCTCCATAGAGGGATCTCCTAGTCTCTCCTAGTCTCTCCTAGTCTCTCCTAGTCTCTCCTAGTCTCTCCTAGTCTCTCCTAGTCTCCATAGAGGGATCTCCTAGTCTCTCCTAGTCTCTCCTAGTCTCTCCTAGTCTCCAGTCTAGAGGGATCTCCTAGTCTCTCCTAGTCTCTCCTAGTCTCCATAGAGGGATCTCCTAGTCTCTCCTAGTCTCTCCTAGTCTCCATAGAGGGATCTCCTAGTCTCTCCTAGTCTCTCCTAGTCTCTCATAGTCTCCATAGAGGGATCTCCTAGTCTCTCCTAGTCTCTCCTAGTCTCTCCTAGTCTCCATAGAGGGATCTCCTAGTCTCTCCTAGTCTCTCCTAGTCTCTCCTAGTCTCTCCTAGTCTCTCCTAGTCTCTCCTAGTCTCTCCTAGTCTCTCCTAGTCTCCATAGGGATCTCCTAGTCTCTCCTAGTCTCTCCTAGTCTCTCCTAGTCTCTCCTAGTCTCCATAGAGGGATCTCCTAGTCTCTCCTAGTCTCTCCTGGTCTCTCCTATTCTCTCCTAGTCTCTCCTAGTCTCTCCTAGTCTCCATAGAGGGATCTCCTTGTCTCTCCTAGTCTCTCCTAGTCTCTCCTAGTCTCCATAGAGGGATCTCCTAGTCTCTCCTAGTCTCTCCTAGTCTCTCCTAGTCTCCATAGAGGGATCTCCTAGTCTCTCCTAGTCTCTCCTAGTCTCCATAGAGGGATCTTCTAGTCTCTCCTAGTCTCTCCTAGTCTCCATAGAGGGATCTCCTAGTCTCTCCTAGTCTCTCCTAGTCTCTCCTAGTCTCTCCTAGTCTCTCCTAGTCTCCATAGAGGGATCTCCTAGTCTCTCCTAGTCTCTCCTAGTCTCTCCTAGTCTCTCCTAGTCTCCATAGAGGGATCTCCTAGTCTCTCCTAGTCTCTCCTAGTCTCTCCTAGTCTCTCCTAGTCTCCTCTAGTCTCCATAGAGGGATCTCCTAGTCTCTCCTAGTCTCTCCTAGTCTCTCCTAGTCTCCTCTAGTCTCCATAGAGGGATCTCCTAGTCTCTCCTAGTCTCTCCTAGTCTCTCCTAGTCTCTCCTAGTCTCTCCTAGTCTCCATAGAGGGATCTCCTAGTCTCTCCTAGTCTCTCCTAGTCTCTCCTAGTCTCTCCTAGTCTCCATAGAGGGATCTCCTAGTCTCTCCTAGTCTCTCCTAGTCTCTCCTAGTCTCTCCTAGTCTCCATAGAGGGATCTCCTAGTCTCTCCTAGTCTCTCCTAGTCTCTCCTAGTCTCCATAGAGGGATCTCCTAGTCTCTCCTAGTCTCTCATAGTCTCTCCTAGTCTCCATAGAGGGATCTCCTAGTCTCTCCTAGTCTCTCCTAGTCTCTCCTAGTCTCTCCTAGTCTCCATAGAGGATCTCCTAGTCTCTCCTAGTCTCTCCTAGTCTCTCCTAGTCTCTCCTAGTCTCTCCTAGTCTCCATAGAGGGATCTCCTAGTCTCTCCTAGTCTCTCCTAGTCTCTCCTAGTCTCTCCTAGTCTCTCCTAGTCTCCATAGAGGGATCTCCTAGTCTCTCCTAGTCTCTCCTGGTCTCTCCTATTCTCTCCTAGTCTCTCCTAGTCTCTCCTAGTCTCCATAGAGGGATCTCCTGGGGTTCATCTCAAAACTCTAAACATGTTTCCCTCCCTCGTCTTCTTTCCTTCATGTGTCCCACTGAGATTCCCACTCTGCATCTCCTCCTGCTCTGCCCAGGTCCCAGTGGAAGCTGTGTCCAGGGTCCTGTATGTATGTCTGTCTGTCCGTCAGTCAGTCACAACGCCCCACAGCGCACTGATGAAATGTGGACAACAGCGAGCAAGGTGGGCGCAAGGGGAACCTGCCAACTTAATGAGCCAATTTCTCAGATAATAAGATTGGTGGATATGCTAATATTTCTACCTTAAGGAGATAATTATGATGTAGAAGATAGAATATTTTATCTTAAAGCAACAGTGCACCAGTCCCTAACCCATCTCTGTCTCAGCTGTTTTTTGAGGGGATAGGGGTGGGAGGGTAGGGGATAGGAGGGAGGTTGGGTTTTCGATTTGTGTGCAATGGGACAGTGGAACAACAATGCCAACAAAGCCTTGATGTTTTTTAGTGTGTGGTATGTTTTTTGCCGATGGCTTTGATCAGGGACTTTCTGCCTTCATAAATATTTATCTCCTTACCAGGGGCAGAAATCACAGAAGAAAGGAGAAGGAGCTATCAATTGATCTTTATTGTTAATTGACCCAAAAGTATACTCTTAAAGATGAACAACAAAAACATTGTTCATCCCCCCTCTCTCTCTCGCTCTCGTTCCTCTGTGACTGAGATACAAACACGTCAACATTTTCTCTCCTCAGGCTTTGTGCTGTTACTTATAGCTTCATAACTTCACTTAATAGTCTACTATTCACCTGGAATGTCCTTAAGCATAACATGGTAAACTGACCAATTTTAATACAATATTATTAGATACCATTTAGTGTCAGGTAATTACCAATTGTGTCAAATTATTTGATTAATATATTTGGATATACCACAATCAAACCTGCAAAAAGAAAACAGTCTGTTTGCACTGTGGAGTCAATCAGGGTTTAAAGCATCCTGAATGCAGACCTGGTGTTGACACTTACTAACAGGGGCAGGACCAGAGAGAGGCTGGGTTAATGTGTTCATGTGGGGGGTTAAGAGTTAATGTAGGGCTGTTGATCTGCTACCATGAACCCTGTGTTACTGGTCTCAGTCCGTCTCTCTCTCTATCTTTCTCCCTCTCTCCTCCCTCCCTGTCTCTGCCCTGTGCTGAACCTCTCTAATTAAACACATAACGAGCTCCATCATGTAATTAAGAGCTCAGCTGGACCAGATAACAAGCCAGCGGTGGAGGAGGAGGGGGGGGCAGCAGAGGAGGGGAGGGGAGGAGGCACAGCCAGACCCAAACAGCCTGGAGATATTTACTGGTCATTATTGGACGCGTCATTTGTATAGACAAATAGAAAAGAATAGTACTTAATAGAGTCCTTTATTGTCCATCTGTAATAATGGACATTCATCTTTTTGCCCTGTTTCCAACCTTCCACACACACACACACACACACACACACACACACACACACACACACACACACACACACTTAGCATACACACAGGCAAACACACCAATCTATGTCTCCACTCTCTTCCTCTCCAAGGTGTCTCTCAGCAGTGACAGTGACAGTTATCCCCGAGGTGTTTTGTGCTGCAGAAACATTTCATTGTCATTGTTCCTAACAGGTGCTAAGTGAGAGTGACAGCGCAATGGTCTCTTTAGTGTGTGTGTGTGCACACACGCACGCACGCACGCACGCACGCACGCACGCACGCACGCACGCACGCACACACACACACACACACACACACACACACACACACACATACACACACACACACACAGAGACACACAAACAAACAAACACACACACCTCTTTAGCATACTGATGGATGTGTGTGGTTCCCTCTCTGCAAGCGTTGCGTTTTGTGCCTCCCGCCCTGTCGAGCAACACCTAATAGAATTCATGTATATTTAAGAAGCCTTGCATCCTATTATGTACAATAAACTGGCTGCTTTATCCCTGACAGCACCTGGCGAGACGAGGGGGCATATGACAAATACACCCTTTCAAAATCAAATTTATTTAGTTAGAGTCGCTTTCAAAGACACTCATGTAAGCTATCATGTTTCCGCTGTGATGTGAATACAGACAGGGAGGAATGGAATTCATTTCATGTTCACAGGCAGCAGGCGCACCCGGCCCTCTTACAGAGGCTCTATCAGTAAATTGTAAATTGTCAAAGCGCCGCAACGCAGCATTACAATGCAAACAAGGTAAGTTTTCAAACAGCTGATTTGAATAAACTCAACAAGGAAACACATCAGGAGGACCTGCTTCAATGGCCTTTGTGCTCCTGCCAGGAGGGATGGAGAGACAGAGGAAGGGAGAGAGGGATGGAGAGACGGAGGAAGGAAGAGGATGGAGAGAGCAAGTCACAGAAAGGAGAGGGGAGAAAGGAGGAGAGGTGCGGCGCGGCGACTATTTTGGAGGCGATGGTTGGCCGATAGCGCCAGAGGAATGGCAGTTCATTTGAATACGGCACCTCCAGCACAATTATTATTATCCTCACCAAATCAAGGAAATAAATGAGAAGAGGGGCTCCAAAAATAGAGTCTGGGGCTTTTGTGTCGCAGCAGGTAGGCCCAGTGGGAGGGAGGGGAGAACGGACTCTACCTCATTATCAGTTGGAGGGGGGAGGGTTAGAGGGAAGGAGATGGGAGGAAAAGGGGGGGAGGAAGAGGGGAAGAAATTGCATTAATGTGAACATGGATCCTCCTTTCACTTTTCTCATACCTTCACTTTTTCTGCTCCTCTTTCAGGGAAACAGGGATGAGGGGAGAAAGGTTCTCCTCATCCGTCAGTCTATTGCCCTTGCCTGGTAAAATGTGACTTACCACTGTGACTCAATCCCAAATCCCTGAAACCACAAACTCACCATGACCACACAGAACCACCTAGACCACACAGAATCACCTAGACCAAACAGAATCACCATGGCAACACAAAATCACATAGACCCCACAGAATCACCATGGCAACACAAAATCACCATGACCACACAGACTCACCTTGACCACACAGAAGCACCATGGTGACACAGAATCACATTGACCACACATAATCACCATGGTGACACAGAATCACCATGACCACACAAACTCACCATGACCACACAGACTCACCATGACCACACAAACTCACCATGACCACACAGACTCACCATGACCACACAAACTCACCATGACCACACAGACTCACCATGACCACACAGACTCACCATGACCACACAGACTCATCATGACCACACAGAATCACCTAGACCACACAGACTCACCTAGACCACACAGACTCACCATGACCACACAGACTCACCTAGACAACACAGACTCAACTAGACCACACAGACTCACCATGACCACACATAATCACCATGACCACACAGAATCACCTAGACCACACAGACTCACCATTACCACATAGACTCACCATGACCACACAGACTCACCTAGACCACACAGAATCACCATGGTGACACAGAATCACCTTGACCACACAGAATCACCATGGTGACACAGAATCACCTAGACCACATAGAATCACCATGACCACACAGACTCATCATGACCACACAGACTCACCTAGACCACACAGACTCACCTGGACCACACAGACTCACCTAGACCACACAGACTTACCATGACCACACAGACTCACCTAGACCACACAGACTCACCTAGACCACACAGACTCACCTAGACCACACAGACTCACCTAGACCACACAGATTTACCATGACCACACAGACTTACCTAGACCACACAGATTCACCATGACCACACAGACTCACCTAGACCACACAGACTCACCTAGACCACACAGACTTACCATGACCACACAGACTCACCTAGACCACACAGATTCACCATGACCACACAGACTTACCTAGACCACACAGACTCACCATGACCACACAGACTCACCTAGACCACACAGACTCACCCATACCACACAGACTTACCATGACCACACAGACTCACCTAGACCACACAGACTCACCTAGACCACACAGACTCACCTAGACCACACAGACTCACCATGACCACACAGACTCACCTAGACCACACAGACTCACCGAGACCACACAGACTCACCATGGCCACACAGACTCACCTAGACCACACAGACTCACCTAGACCACACAGACTCACCATGACCACACAGACTTAGCATGACCACACAGAATCATCATGACCACACAGACTCACCTAGACCACACAGACTCACATAGACCACACAGACTTAACATGACCACACAGACTCATCATGACCACACAGACTCACCTAGACCACACAGACTCACCTAGACCACACAGACTTAGCATGACCACACAGAATCATCATGACCACACAGACTCACCTAGACCACACAGACTCACATAGACCACACAGACTTACCTAGACCACACAGACTCACCATGACCACACAGACTCACCTAGACCACACAGACTCACCTACACCACACAGTCTCACGTAGACCACACAGACTTACCATGACCACACAGACTCATCATGACCACACAGACTCACCTAGATCACACAGACTCACCTAGACCACACAGACTTACCTAGACCACACAGACTCACCTAGACCACACAGACTTAACTAGACCACACAGACTTACCATGACCACACAGACTCACCATGACCACACAGACTCACCTAGACCACACAGACTCACCATGACCACACAGACTTACCTAGACCACACAGACTCACCATGACCACACAGACTCACCTAGACCACACAGACTTACCATGACCACACAGACTCACCTAGACCACACAGACTCACCTATACCACACAGACTTACCATGACCACACAGACTCACCTAGACCACACAGACTCATCATGAACACACAGACTCACCTAGACCACACAGACTCACCATGACCACACAGACTCACCTAGACCACACAGACTCACCATGACCACACAGACTTAACGAGACCACACAGACTCACCATGACCACACAGACTCACCATGACCACACAGACTCACCATGACCACACAGACTCACCTAGACCACACAGACTCACCATGACCACACAGACTTACCTAGACCACACAGACTCACCATGACCACACAGACTCACCTAGACCACACAGACTCACCTAGACCACACAGACTCACCATGACCACACAGACTCACCTAGACAACACAGACTCAACTAGACCACACAGACTCACCATGACCACACATAATCACCATGACCACACAGACTAGACCACACAGACTCACCATTACCACATAGACTCACCATGACCACACAGACTCACCTAGACCACACAGAATCTCACATGGTGACACAGAATCACCTTGACCACACAGATCACCATGGTGACACAGAACCACACAGACATAGAATCACCATGACCACACAGACTCATCATGACCACACAGACTCACCTAGACCACACAGACTCACACAGACTCACCTAGACCACACAGACTCACCTAGACCACACAGACTCACCTACACCACACAGACTCACGTAGACCACACAGACTCACCATGACCACACAGACTTACCTAGACCACACAGACTCACCTAGACAACACAGACTTACCATGACCACACAGACTTACCTAGACCACACAGACTCACCAGACCACACAGACTCACCATGACCACACAGACTCACCTAGACCACACAGACTCACCTATACCACACAGACTTACCATGACCACACAGACTCACCTAGACCACACAGACTCACCTAGACCACACAGACTCACCTAGACCACACAGACTACCATGACCACACAGACACCATCACAGACCACACAGACTCACCTAGACCACACAGACTCACCTATGACCACACAGACTCACCTAGACCACACAGACTCACCATGACCACACAGACTTACCATGACCACACAGACTCACCATGACCACACAGACTCACTAGACCACACAGACTCACCACAGACTTAACAGACCACACAGACTCACCATGACCACACAGACTCACCTAGACCACAGACAGACTCACCATGACCACACAGACTCACCTAGACCACACAGACTCACCATGACCACACAGACTCACCTAGACCACACAGACTCACCTAGACCACACAGACTCACCATGACCACACAGACTCACCTAGACCACACAGACTCACCTAGACCACACAGACTCACCTAGACCACACAGACTTACCATGACCACACAGACTCATCATGACCACACAGACTCACCTAGACCACACAGACTCACCTAGACCACACAGACTTACCATGACCACACAGACTCACCTAGACCACACAGACTCACCAGACCACACAGACTCACCATGACCACACAGACTCACCATGACCACACAGACCACCTAGACCACACAGACTCACCTAGACCACACAGACTCACCATGGCAACACAAGACTCACATAGACCACACAGACTCACCATGACCACACAGACTCACCATGACCACACAGACTCACCTTGACCACACAGACTCACCACCACACAGACTCACCATGACCACACAGAATCACCTAGACCACACAGACTCACCATGGTGACACAGACTCACCTAGACCACAGACTCACCATGACACACTCAGACCACAGACTGACCACACAGACTCACCATGACCACACAGACTCACCATGACCACACAGACTCACCATGACCACACAGACTCACCATGACCACACAGACTCACCATGACCACACAGACTCACCATGACCACACAGACTCACCATGACCACACAGACTCACCTAGACCACACAGACTCACCTAGACCACACAGACTCACCATGACCACACAGACTCACCTAGACCACACAGACTACCATGACCACACAGACTCACCTAGACCACACAGACTCACCATGACCACACAGACTCACCATGACCACACAGACTCACCTAGACCACACAGACTCACCACAGACCACATGACCAGACTCACCATGACCACACAGACTCACCTAGACCACACAGACTCACATGACCACACAGACTTCACCATGACCACACAGAATCACCATGACCACAGAATCACCTAGACCACATAGACCCACAGACTCACCATGACCATGACCACACAGACTCATCATGACCACACAGACTCACCTAGACCACACAGACTCACCACCTAGACCACACAGACTCACCTAGACCACACAGACTTACCATGACCACACAGACTCACCTAGACCACACAGACTCACCTAGACCACACAGACTCACCATGACCACACAGACTCACCTAGACCACACAGACTCACCATGACCACACAGACTTACCATGACCACACAGACTCACCATGACCACACAGACTCACCACAGACCATGACCACACAGACTCACCTAGACCACACAGACTCACCATGACCACACAGACTCACCTAGACCACACAGACTCACCATGACCACACAGACTCACCTAGACCAGACACAGACTCACAGACCATGACCACACAGACTCACCTATGACCACACAGACTCACTAGACCACACAGACTCACCAGACCACTTCACCATGACCACACAGACTCACCTAGACCACACAGACTCACCATGACCACACAGACTCACCTAGACCACACAGACTCACCATGACCACACAGACTCACCTAGACCACACAGACTCACCGAGACCACACAGACTCACCATGACCACACAGACTCACCTAGACCACACAGACTCACCTGACCACACAGACTCACCATGACTCACCAACACCACACAGACTTACCTTGACCACACAGACTCACCTAGACCACACAGACTCACCTAGACCACACAGACTCACCTAGACCACACAGACTTACCATGACCACACAGACTCATCATGACCACACAGACTCACCTAGACCACACAGACTCACCATGACCACACAGACTCACCATGACCACACAGACTTACCTAGACCACACAGACTCACCATGACCACACAGACTCACCTAGACCACACAGACTCACCTAGACCACACAGACTCACCATGACCACACAGACTTACCATGACCACACAGACTCACCTAGACCACACAGACTCACCTAGACCACACAGACTCACCGAGACCACACAGACTCACCTAGACCACACAGACTCACCTAGACCACACAGACTCACCATGACCACACAGACTTACCTAGACCACACAGACTCACCTAGACCACACAGACTTAACGAGACCACACAGACTCACCATGACCACACAGACTCACCATGACCACACAGACTCACCTAGACCACACAGACTCACCATGACCACACAGACTCACCTAGACCACACAGACTCACCATGACCACACAGACTCACCTAGACCACACAGACTTACCATGACCACACAGACTCACCTAGACCACACAGACTCACCATGACCACACAGACTTACCATGACCACACAGACTCACCTAGACCACACAGACTCACCATGACCACACAGACTCACCTAGACCACACAGACTCACCATGACCACACAGACTCACCTAGACCACACAGACTCACCATGACCACACAGACTCACCATGACCACACAGAGACCACACAGACTCACCAGACCACACAGACTCACCATGACCACACAGACTCACCATGACCACACAGACTCACCTAGACCACACAGACTCACCAGACCACACAGACTTACCATGACCACACAGACTCACCATGACCACACAGACCTCAGACTCATGACCACACAGACTCACCTAGACCACACAGACTCACCATGACCACACAGACTCACCTAGACCACACAGACTCACCATGACCACACAGAGACTAGACCACACAGACTCACCATGACCACACAGACTCACCTAGACCACACAGACTCACCATGACCACACAGACTCACCATGACCACACAGACTCACCTAGACCACACAGACTCACCTGACCACACAGACTCACCTAGACCACACAGACTTCCCATGACCACACAGACTCACCATGACCACACAGACTCACCTAGACCACACAGACTCACCTAGACCACACAGACTCACCTAGACCACACAGACTTACCATGACCACACAGACTCATCATGACCACACAGACTCACCTAGACCACACAGACTCACCAGACCACACAGACCACCACACAGACTTACCTAGACCACACAGACTCACCATAGACCACACAGACTCACCATGACCACACAGACTTACCATGACCACACAGACTCACCATGACCACACAGACTCACCATGACCACACAGACTTACCATGACCACACAGACTCACCTAGACCACACAGACTCACCTATACCACACAGACTTACCATGACCATCATGACCACACAGACTCACCTAGACCACACAGACTCACCTAGACCACACAGACTTACCATGACTACACAGACTCATCATGACCACACAGACTCACCTAGACCACACAGACTCACCATGACCACACAGACTCACCTAGACCACACAGACTCACCATGACCACACAGACTTACCTAGACCACACAGACTCACCATGACCACACAGACTCAACTAGACCACACAGACTCACCTAGACCACACAGATTCACCATGACCACACAGACTCACCTAGACCACACAGACTCACCATGACCACACAGACTTACCTAGACCACACAGACTCACCATGACCACACAGACTAGACCACACAGACTCACCATGACCACACAGACTCACCTAGACCACAGACTCACCATGACCACACAGACTCACCTAGACCACACAGACTCACCATGACCACACAGACTCACCTAGACAACACAGACTTACCATGACCACACAGACTCATCATGACCACACAGACTCACCTAGACCACACAGACTCACCTAGACCACACAGACTCACCATGACCACACAGACTCACCTAGACCACACAGACTCACCATGACCACACAGACTCACCTAGACCACACAGACCGAGACCACACAGACTCACCATGACCACACAGACCACACAGACTTACCATGACCACACAGACTCACCTAGACCACACAGACTCACCTAGACCACACAGACTAACCATGACCACACAGACTCACCTAGACCACACAGACTCACCATGACCACACAGACTTACCATGACCACACAGACTCACCTAGACCACACAGACTCATCATGACCACACAGACTCACCATGACCACACAGAATCACCTAGACCACACAGACTCACCTACACCACACAGACTCACGTAGACGACACAGACTTCCCATGACCACACAGACTCATCATGACCACAGAGACTCACCTAGACCACACAGACTCACGTAGACCACACAGACTTCCCATGACCACACAGACTCATCATGACCACAGAGACTCACCTAGACCACACAGACTCACCTAGACCACACAGACTCACCTAGACCACACAGACTTACCATGACCACACAGACTCATCATGACCACACAGACTCACCTATACCACACAGACTCACCATGACCACACAGACTTACCTAGACCACACAGACTCACCTAGACCACACAGACTCACCATGACCACACAGACTCACCTAGACCACACAGACTCACCATGACCACACAGACTCACCATGACCACACAGACTTACCATGACCACACAGACTCACCTAGACCACACAGACTCACCTATACCACACAGACTTACCATGACCACACAGACTCACCTAGACCACACAGACTCACCTAGACCACACAGACTTACCATGACCACACAGACTCATCATGACCACACAGACTCACCTAGACCACACAGACTCACCATGACCACACAGACTCACCTAGACCACTCAGACTCACCATGACCACACAGACTTACCTAGACCACACAGACTCACCATGACCACACAGACTCAACTAGACCACACAGACTCACCTAGACCACACAGATTCACCATGACCACACAGACTCACCTAGACCACACAGACTCACCATGACCACACAGACTTACCTAGACCACACAGACTCACCATGACCACACAGACTCACCTAGACCACACAGACTCACCAAGACCACACAGACTCACCATGACCACACAGACTCACCTAGACCACACAGACTCACCTAGACCACACAGACTCACCTAAACAACACAGACTTACCATGACCACACAGACTCATCATGACCACACAGACTCACCTAGACCACACAGACTCACCTAGACCACACAGACTCACCATGACCACACAGACTCACCTAGACCACACAGACTCACCATGACCACACAGACTTACCTAGACCACACAGACTCACCATGACCACACAGACCACACAGACTTACCATGACCACACAGACTCACCTAGACCACACAGACTCACCTATACCACACAGACTTACCATGACCACACAGACTCACCTAGACCACACAGACTCACCTAGACCACACAGACTTACCATGACCACACAGACTCATCATGACCACACAGACTCACCTAGACCACACAGACTCACCTAGACCACACAGACTTACCATGACCACACAGACTCACCATGACCACACAGATTCACATAGACCACACAGACTCACCATGACCACACAGACTTACCTAGACCACACAGACTCACCATGACCACACAGACTCACCATGACCACACAGACTTACCATGACCACACAGACTCACCTAGACCACACAGACTCACCTATACCACACAGACTTACCATGACCACACAGACTCACCTAGACCACACAGACTCACCTAGACCACGCAGACTTACCATGACCACACAGACTCATCATGACCACACAGACTCACCTAGACCACACAGACTCACCATGACCACACAGACTCACCTAGACCACTCAGACTCACCATGACCACACAGACTTACCTAGACCACACAGACTCACCATGACCACACAGACTCAACTAGACCACACAGACTCATTTAGACCACACAGACTTACCATGACCACACAGACTCATCATGACCACACAGACTCACCTAGACCACACAGATTCACCATGACCACACAGACTCACCTAGACCACACAGACTCACCATGACCACACAGACTTACCTAGACCACACAGACTCACCATGACCACACAGACTCACCTAGACCACACAGACTCACCGAGACCACACAGACTCACCATGACCACACAGACTCACCTAGACCACACAGACTCACCTAGACCACACAGACTCACCTAAACAACACAGACTTACCATGACCACACAGACTCATCATGACCACACAGACTTACCTAGACCACACAGACTCACCATTACCACACAGACCACACAGACTTACCATGACCACACAGACTCACCTAGACCACACAGACTCACCTATACCACACAGACTTACCATGACCACACAGACTCACCTAGACCACACAGACTCACCTAGACCACACAGACTTACCATGACCACACAGACTCATCATGACCACACAGACTCACCTACACCACACAGACTCACCATGACCACACAGACTCACCTAGACCACACAGACTCACCATGACCACACAGACTTACCTAGACCACACAGACTCACCTAGACCACACACACTCACCTAGACCACACAGACTCACCGAGACCACACAGACTCACCATGACCACACAGACTTACCATGACCACACAGACTTACCTAGACCACACAGACTCACCTAGACCACACAGACTCACCTAGACCACACAGACTCACCTAGACCACACACACTCACCTAGACCACACAGACTCACCGAGACCACACAGACTCACCATGACCACACAGACTCACCATGACCACACAGACTTACCTAGACCACACAGACTCACCTAGACCACACAGACTCACCTAGACCACACAGACTCACCTAGACCACACAGACTCACCTAGACCACACAGACTCACCATGACCACACAGACACACCTAAACCACACAGACTCACCATGACCACACAGACTCACCATGGCGACACAGGTCCATCATTAGACCAGATTAACCAACAGTCTCTGAACTCTGTTAACCTCTTCAACTTTGACCCTACAGAGCCCTCTTCATCAGAATCACCTGCCAGAGACAGGAAGGAGTGATGATACCTTACTGCTTCCTGTGAGTCATGGTGGGTAGGAAGGAATGAGTCCTAATCCCTGAAACTCTCTTTTTATGATGTCCAAGATATGGCATCAACAACTTACAGTATGTAGATCTAAACTTAACAGTCCATCTATTGTATGATGCAATGCCAGTGGTGTTAAGTATTTTAAAGTTCTAGATAAGTCATTTTTTAGGGTATCTTTTTTTACTTTAATTTCACTACATTCCTAAAGAATATAATGTAGTGTTGGAGTGTTTTTTACTCCATACATTTTTCCTAACACCCAAAGGTATTCTTTACATTTTGAACGCTTAGCAGGACAGGAAAATGGTCCAATTCACACACTTATCAAGAGAACATCCCAGGTCATATACTGCCTCTGATCTGGAGGACTCACTGAACACAAATTCTTAGTTTGTAAATGATGTCTGAATGTTGGAGTGTTCCCCTGGCTATCAGTAAATAACAAATAAAATGATGTCTGAGTGTTGGAGTGTTCCCCTGGCTATCAGTAAATAACAAATAAAATGATGTCTGAGTGTTGGAGTGTTCCCCTGGCTATCAGTAAATAACAAATAAAATGATGCCTGAGTGTTGGAGTGTTCCCCTGGCTATCAGTTCCCAAATAAAATGATGTCTGAGTGTGTTCCCTGGCTATCAGTAAAATGATGTCTGAAGTGTTCCCCTGGCTATCAGTAAATAAATGTCTGAGTGTTGGAGTGTTCCCCTGGCTATCAGTAAAAAATAAAATGATGCCTGAGTGTTGGAGTGTTCCCCCCTAAATAACAAATAAAATGATGTCTATCAGTAAATAACAAATAAAATGATGCCTGAGTGTTGGAGTGTTCCCCTGGCTATCAGTAAATAACAAATAAAATGATGCCTGAGTGTTGGAGTGTTCCCTGGCTATCAGTAAATAACAAATAAAATGATGTCAAAATAAAATGATGTCTGAGTGTTGGAGTGTTCCCCTGGCTATCAGTAAATAACAAATAAAATGATGTCTGAGTGTTGGAGTGTTCCCCTGGCTATCAGTAAATAACAAATAAAATGATGTCTGAGTGTTGGAGTGTTCCCCTGGCTATCAGTAAATAACAAATAAAATGATGTCTGAGTGTTGGAGTGTTCCCCTGGCTATCAGTAAATAACAAATAAAATGATGTCTGAGTGTTGGAGTGTTCCCCTGGCTATCAGTAAATAACAAATAAAATGATGCCTGAGTGTTGGAGTGTTCCCCTGGCTATCAGTAAATAACAAATAAAATGATGCCTGAGTGTTGGAGCTATCAGTAAATAACAAATAAAATTCCCTGGCTATCAGTAAATAACAAATAAAATGATGTCTGAGTGTTGGAGTGTTCCCCTGGCTATCAGTAAATAACAAATAAAATGATGCCTGAGTGTTGGAGTGTTCCCCTGGCTATCAGTAAATAACAAATAAAATGATGTCTGAGTGTTGGAGTGTTCTGAGTGTTGGAGTGTTTCCCTGGCTATCAGTAAATAACAAATAAAATGATGCCTGAGTGTTGGAGTGTTCCCCTGGCTATCAGTAAATAACAAATAAAATGATGTCTGAGTGTTGGAGTGTTCCCCTGGCTATCAGTAAATAACAAATAAAATGATGTCTGAGTGTTGGAGTGTTCCCCTGGCTATCAGTAAATAACAAATAAAATGATGTCTGAGTGTAAATAACAAATAAAATGATGTCTGAGTGAGTGTTCCCCTGGCAAATAAAATATCAGTAAATAACAAATAAAATGATGTCTGAATGTTGGAGTGTTCCCCTGGCTATCAGTAAATAAAAACAAATAAAATGATGCCTGAGTGTTGGAGTGTTCCCCTGGCTATCAGTAAATAACAAATAAAATGATGCCTGAGTGTTGGAGTGTTCCCTGGCTATCAGTAAATAACAAATAAAATGATGTCTGAGTGTTGGAGTGTTCCCCTGGCTATCAGTAAATAACAAATAAAATGATGTCTGAGTGTTGGAGTGTTCCCCTGGCTATCAGTAAATAACAAATAAAATGATGTCTGAGTGTTGGAGTGTTCCCCTGGCTATCAGTAAATAACAAATAAAATGATGCCTGAGTGTTGTTGCTATCAGTAAATAACAAATAAAATGATGTCTGAGTGTTGGAGTGTTTCCCCTGGCTGATCAGTAAATAACAAATAAAATGATGTCTGAGTGTTGGAGTGTTCCCCTGGCTATCAGTAAATAACAAATAAAAACAAATAAAATGATGTCTGAGTGTTGGAGTGTTCCCCTGGCTATCAGTAAATAACAAATAAAATGATGTCTGAGTGTTGGAGTGTTCCCCTGGCCAGTAAATAACAAATAAAATGATGTCTATCAGTAAATAACAAATAAAATGATGTCTGAGTGTTGGAGTGTTCCCCTGGCTATCAGTAAATAACAAATAAAATGATGTCTGAGTGTTGGAGTGTTCCCCTGGCTATCAGTAAATAACAAATAAAATGATGTCTGAGTGTTGGAGTGTTCCCCTGGCTATCAGTAAATAACAAATAAAATGATGCCTGAGTGTTGGAGTGTTCCCCTGGCTATCAGTAAATAACAAATAAAAAATGATGCAGTAAATAACAAATAAAATGATGCCTGAGTGTTGGAGTGTTCCCCTGGCTATCAGTAAATAACAAATAAAATGATGTCTGAGTGTTGGAGTGTTCCCCTGGCTATCAGTAAATAACAAATAAAATGATGTCTGAGTGTTGGAGTGTTCCCCTGGCTATCAGTAAATAACAAATAAAATGATGCCTGAGTGTTGGAGTGTTCCCCTGGCTATCAGTAAATAACAAATAAAATGATGTCTGAATGTTGGAGTGTAAATAACAAATAAAATGATGCCTGAGTGTTGGAGTGTTCCCCTGGCTATCAGTAAATAACAAATAAAATGATGCCTGAGTGTTGGAGTGTTCCCCTGGCTATCAGTAAATAACAAATAAAATGATGTCTGAGTGTTGGAGTGTTCCCCTGGCTATCAGTAAATAACAAATAAAATGATGTCTGAGTGTTGGAGTGTTCCCCTGGCTATCAGTAAATAACAAATAAAAATGTCTGAAGTGTTCCCCTGGCTATCAGTAAATAACAAATAAAATGATGTCTGAGTGTTGGAGTGTTCCCCTGGCTATCAGTAAATAACAAATAAAATGATGTCTGAGTGTTGGAGTGTTCCCTGGCTATCAGTAAATAACAAATAAAATGATGTCTGAGTGTTGGAGTGTTCCCCTGGCTATCAGTAAATAACAAATAAAATGATGCCTGAGTGTTGGAGTGTTCCAGTAAATAACCTGAGTGTTGTGTTCCCCTATCAGTAAATAACAAATAAAATGATGCCTGAGTGTTGGAGTGTTCCCCTGGCTATCAGTAAATAACAAATAAAATGATGCCTGAGTGTTGGAGTGTTCCCCTGGCTATCAGTAAATAACAAATAAAATGATGTCTGAGTGTTTGGCTATCAGTAAATAACAAATAAAATTGTCCCCTGGCTATCAGTAAATAACAAATAAAATGATGTCTGAGTGTTGGAGTGTTCCCCTGGCTATCAGTAAATAACAAATAAAATGATGTCTGAATGTTGGAGTGTTCCCCTGGCTATCAGTAAATAACAAATAAAATGATGCCTGAGTGTTGGCTATCAGTGTTCCCCTGGCTATCAGTAAATAACAAATAAAATGATGTCTGAATGTTGGAGTGTTCCCCTGGCTATCAGTAAATAACAAATAAAATGATGCCTGAAGTGTTGGCTATCAGTAAATAACAAATAAAATGATGTCTGAGTGTTGGAGTGTTCCCCTGGCTATCAGTAAATAACAAATAAAATGATGTCTGAGTGTTGGAGTGTTCCCCTGGCTATCAGTAAATAACAAATAAAATGATGTCTGAGTGTTGGCTATCAGTAAATAACAAATAAAATGATTCTGAGTGTTGGAGTGTTCCCCTGGCTATCAGTAAATAACAGTAAATAACAAATAAAATGATGTCTGAGTGTTGGAGTGTTCCTATCAGTAAATAACAAATAAAATGATGTCTGAGTGTTGGCTATCAGTAAATAACAAATAAAATGATGTCTGAGTGTTGGAGTGTTCCCCTGGCTATCAGTAAATAACAAATAAAATGATGTCTGAGTGTTGGAGTGTTCCCCTGGCTATCAGTAAATAACAAATAAAATGATGCCATCTGGTTTGCTTAAAATAAAGAATTTGTAAATAACAAATAAAATGAATTAGTGTTTTACAGTTTAAAAACTTTTGATACTTAAGTATAGTGTTTTTCAGTAAATAACAAATAAAATGATGTCTGAATGTTACATGTAAATAACTTTTGAATATACAGTAAATAACAAATAAAATGAAACCAAATACAAATAAAATTTAGATTTTTACAGTAAATAACAAATAAAAATGTAGTATTTCACTCTGTGACTCACTTTTACTTTTTAATTTTGTTTTGATTGCAGTAAATAACAAATAAAATGATGTCACGATTTTCAGTAAAAAACAAATAAAAGGGCCCGTGTTTTCAAAACACTACACACAAAATTAGCACAACCACACAGTAAATAACAAATAAAATATGCCAATTAGCAAAACACTTCAGATCCTTTGCAAAATTAAACACGCTTGTAAAAACTATACACTTCTTTTTAAAAACCACACTTTGTTACCATATGTAAAAACACACACGTTTCACATTACTATACTCTGTTTGCACGAGTTACACTCTGCTGTGATAAACCTAAAACACTTTTAGCACTTCTACTTCCCTATGATTAGAGTAGGCTACTATCAACAACGTACAAATATAATGTCAATTCACCAAACACTACACAAGACCAATGTTGCAGACTGAAGAAACTCATTTATTTCTCAACACGCCCAAAATGTTGATGATGGAGATTCATAATACCAAACGTCATTTTACGTATTGTAAGTTAAAAAATTAAAAAATAACTAGACAATGTCTCTTTGCCGAGCTGGATCTGGCCAGAGAATTTCATCAACATCGCAGGCAATGTTGTCATTAGCAAGACACCTTGGAAAGAAACGTCTTAGAACGAATCCATCCTTGCATTGCTGCTACCTCCATCTGGTCACAGGCCTCCTTCATGGCTTGGATGAGGGGTACCTCAGCCTGGAGACGGAGATCATATACCTTCCACCGCCATGCCGAGAAAACCTCTTCTGAAGGGTTGAGGAATGGAGAGTATGGTGGAAGATATAACGGTGAAATGTGGATGTTGCTGAAACCAGTTCTGAAGGGTTGAGGAATGGAGAGTATGGTGGAAGATATAGGACGGTGAAATGTACATGTTGCTGAAACCAGTTCTGAACCAGAGCAGAGCGGTGGAAAGACACATTGTTCCAGACAACAATGTATTGCATATGATCGATTTGATTTGCTGCTGTTATGTTGTGCAATTGGTCCAAGAATGCAAGTATGAGTGCTGTGTTGTAAGGGCCCATATGGGCATGGCGGTGGAGGACCCCATTCTGTGTAATGGCTGCACAGAGTGTTATATTACCCCACGTTGCCCTGGGACATTGACTATGGCCCTGTGGCCAATGATGTTTCTTCCCCTCCTTCGTGTTCTCGTTGAACCCAGCCTCATCTACGTTAATGAACTCTCCATCCATTCGTAAACACAGTGTGGTGTAGATCTAGTATACTTATTACAGTACAGTAAAATATTATGAGACAGTAGATCACACTGTTAAAGTGAAAACATACCTCTGCATAATCATGCCGCAGTCGTTTCACCCTTTCGGAATTGCGCTCGAAAGGCACTCGATAAATTTGCTTCATTTGAATATGTTTTTTTTTAGGATGCGTGGCAGTGTTGATGTTGAGACCTGATGGTATCGTTGAAAATGGCGTGGTTATTGACAATGTTAGCTTGGAGCTGCTTGAGTGTTATAGCATTGTTGGCCAAAACCATGTTTACTATCTCCCTCTCTTGCTGTTCTGTGAACATAGGAGGCCTTCCCCCAGTATACAATAGTACAGTAATTTCACAGGAAAAGGTAACAGAAGTGCTGATAGTGCATATAATACAGTACTGTAAGCAGTTACTGAAACCGTGCAGATGTTTTTGATATGATGATATTTTTACAATACCTATTTTCCAGTCTAAATGTTCTCATCACACTTGCCACTGTATATCGGCTTAGATTTGGCTGTACTCGCATTCCAGCCTCCCTCAGCATCAGGCCATGGTTGACAACGTGGTCAATCAGTGTTGCGCGGATCTCATTTGTCAGATTCGGGTCCTCCTCTTTGAGCACCTTCTTGTCTTCCTCTTCCTCTTCCTCCCCTTCCTCCTCCTCATCCTCCTCCTCGTCCCCTCCTCATCTCCTCCTCGTTCTTGTCGTTCTCCTCATCCTCGTCCTCCTCGTTCTCCTCGTCCTCCTCGTTCTCCTCGTCCTCGTCGTCCTCCTCCTCCTCCTCCTTGTCCTCCTCGTTCTCCTCGTCCTCGTCGTCGTCCTCCTCCTCCTCCTCCTCTTCCTCGTCTTACTCTTTCTCTGACTCTTTCCATTGTGCTTGAAGACCGGTTAACTCACCTGCTGCTTTTTATAGTGCTTATACACCTGATTGATGTGTTGAACCAACAGGTTGGACGGTGTGGTAATTTGACAGTCAGTGCTTTGGTATTGCAAGGACGTGACTTCATGATAGATTTTTGTGTGTAATGTATGTTAAGTGTGTTTAGTGTTTTGCATATCACTGTGTGTAGAGTTTTGCAACAAGTGTGAGGTTGACAATGTGCTTATAGTTGTGCTAATATGGGCTGATGTTTTGCTTCTTGAGTGCAAGGTTTTGCTAATAGTGTACTACTACTTTAGTGTGTAAGCAATCCAAAAAAACTGTAAGGTATCTTTACTTTTACTCAAGTGTGACAATTGGGTCATTTTTATATCACTGTGCAACACAATCCAATGTAGAGCTGCAGTATTCCAACATCCTTCATGCTTGATTGTCTTTTGCTGTCTATTTAAATGTTACTGTTGTGTTTGGTAAGATGTGGGAATGTTTTCCTGCTCTGTGAGAGCTGCTGCTTAGTGGACTGTCTGAGTCTCATTTTATGTTGTCAGAGGGCATGAGAAACACAAAGTCTTTCAGTCAGATGGAACTGAACAATCATGACTATTACTGTAGATGTCATAATCACACTGCACGCTTCACTGCTGACAAGGCCTCCTGCCTACTTATCTCTTCTCCACTTCTCTTCTCCCCCTCTCCCCATCTTTTCTCATTTTTGAGGACCGCTCAGCGTTAGAGGCCCACCTCCCCATCTCTCTCTCCCTTCATTCTCCCACCTTCCTCCTTCCTCTCTCCCTATTCCTCCATTCCCCCTGTACCTTTCATTCCTTCCCCTCGTTCCTCTCTCCCTATTCCTCCATGCCCCATCCCTCTCTCCCTATTCCTCCATGCCCCATCCCTCTCTACCTATTCCTCCATGCCCCATTCCTCTCTCCCTATTCCTCCATGCCCCATCCCTCTCTCCCTATTCCTCCATGCCCCATCCCTCTCTCCCTATTCCTCCATGCCCCATCCCTCTCTCCCTATTCCTCCATGCCCCATCCCTCTCTCCCTATTCCTCCATGCCCCATCCCTCTCTACCTATTCCTCCATGCCCCATCCCTCTCTACCTATTCCTCCATGCCCCATCCCTCTCTCCCTATTCCTCCATGCCCCATCCCTCTCTACCTATTCCTCCATGCCCCATCCCTCTCTCCCTATTCCTCCATGCCCCATCCCTCTCTCCCTATTCCTCCATGCCCCATCCCTCTCTACCTATTCCTCCATGCCCCATCTCTCTCTCTCCCTATTCCTCCATGCCCCATCCCTCTCTCCCTATTCCTCCATGCCCGTCCCTCTCTCCCTATTCCTCCATGCCCCATCCCTCTCTACCTATTCCTCCATGCCCCATCCCTCTCTCCCTATTCCTCCATGCCCCATCCCTCTCTCCCTATTCCTCCATGCCCCATCCCTCTCTACCTATTCCTCCATGCCCCATCCCTCTCTCCCTATTCCTCCATGCCCCATCCCTCTCTCCCTATTCCTCCATGCCCCATCCCTCTCTCCCTATTCCTCCATGCCCCATCCCTCTCTCCCTATTCCTCCATGCCCCATCCCTCTCTCCCTATTCCTCCATGCCCCATCCCTCTCTCCCTATTCCTCCATGCCCCATCCCTCTCTCCCTATTCCTCCATGCCCCATCCCTCTCTCCCTATTCCTCCATTCCCCATCCCTCTCTCCCTATTCCTCCATGCCCCATTCCTCTCTCCCTATTCCTCCATGCCCCATTCCTCTCTCCCTATTCCTCCATGCCCCGTCACTCTCTCCCTATTCCTCCATGCCCCATCCCTCTCTCCCTATTCCTCCATGCCCCATCCCTCTCTCCCTATTCCTCCATGCCCCATCCCTCTCTACCTATTCCTCCATGCCCCATCTCTCTCTCCCTATTCCTCCATGCCCCATCCCTCTCTCCCTATTCCTCCATGCCCCATGCCCCATCCCTCTCTCCCTATTCCTCCATGCCCCATCCCTCTCTCCCTATTCCTCCATGCCCCATCCCTCTCTCCCTATTCCTCCATGCCCCATCCCTCTCTCCCTATTCCTCCATGCCCCATCTCTCTCTCCCTATTCCTCCATGCCCCATCCCTCTCTCCCTATTCCTCCATGCCCCATCCCTCTCTTTCCCTATTCCTCCATGCCCCATCCCTCTCTACCTATTCCTCCATGCCCCATCCCTCTCTCCCTATTCCTCCATGCCCCATCCCTCTCTCCCTATTCCTCCATGCCCCATCCCTCTCTACCTATTCCTCCATGCCCCATCCCTCTCTCCCTATTCCTCCATGCCCCATCCCTCTCTCCCTATTCCTCCATGCCCCATCCCTCTCTACCTATTCCTCCATGCCCCATCCCTCTCTCCACTCATTCCCCTTTACTTTTCCTCCCGCTATCCCTCCATCCTTACATCCCTCTCTCCTTACTTCTATCTTCTACCCATACTTCTTTCTCCCTCCATCCCTCTCTGTCCCTCCTTCCTTCCTTCCCTCCCTCCCTCCATCCCCCTCCCTCCCAGGTCATGGTGAGTCATCCCATGGCAGTGTGATTCATGCTGCTCTGGGCTCCTATCTCCCAGGAGAAATTAACAGCCATTTTAATCGTGCCGACGACTCCAATTCATTACCTCTCTCTGTCTCTCTCTGTCTCTCTGTCTCTCTCTCTCTCTGGCTCTCTCGCTCTCTGGCTCTCTCTGTCTCTCTCTCTCGCTCTCTCTCTCTCTCGCTTTCTCTCTCTCAGGTGTCAAACGGCACTTAACATCCCTGCCAATCACCCAGATTCAGAGGAGAGCTGAAGGAGAGAGAGGGAGAAAGAGAGGGAGAAAGAGAGGGAGAGATAAAAAAACACACACCTATACCTCCGTTCTCTACTACCATATCCACTGTCCTCCTCCTCCTCCTCCATCCACCTGCTCTTTCTTTACCTAGACCTCCCCCATTCATATGAAGTCATTTTGACTCCATCACTCTTTCACTCCCATCCTCCTGTTCTACTTCCTTCCATCTCTTTACTCATTCCCATCTCCTTTTGCATCTGCTACAGTAGTCTGCCAGACCCATGGAGGTTGAGCTTCACACAGAGGATTGCCATCACTATTCTTTGCAATCAAAAAGCTCACAAAATGTCCGCCCAGTTCAAACGTGTTTCCCACCGAGTGATGAATGATGGACAGGCACAAGGGGTGACTCCTCTCTTTACTCCTCCCCCCACCCTCCTCCACACATAATCAGCCAAGCCCTTGACCTGACCCTTCATTTCTTCCACTTTCTCCCTGTTTCGTGCTCTCCCTCTATCTCTCGTTTTCTCTTTCTTTCTCTGTATCTCTCCCTCTCTCCCCTCTCTTTCTCTCTATAAAGAGATCTGTCACGACTTCTACCGAAGGTAACTTCTCTCCCTGTTCAGGCAGCGCTCAGCGGTCGGCGATACCGGTTTACTAGCCACCACCAATCCCTTTTTCCTTTTCTGTTTGTTTTGTCTGTGATTCTTTTCACACCTGGTTTCATTTGCATTAATTTCTGTGTGTATAAGGGTACCTGTTGCCTGCCTTAGTTCGTGCAGGATTAGACTTGTGTGTATTGCGCTCGATTGTATTTGATGTTTGTTGTTTTCACGGTTACGCACGTGTCAAGTGACGGAACTGTGTTTGTTCCTCTGTGTGTTTGAGTTCTGAGTATCGAGGGCGTAGTTCTTTTGTATTTTCGTCTGTGTCATTTTTGTATTGGTGGACAATATGATTAAACACGCTTCTCAGACATCCCTGTTCTCCTGCGCCTGACTCCTACACCTCTCACCGAGACGCACCTTATCACAAGATCTACAGAAGAGTGTAATTAAATCATCAGTGGGTTTTCTAAGATGTTCAGTCAGAACAGGTTTGTCCATAGACATCTCCATCCAGTGTGCGAGTGATGGATGTGTGTTGGGTTATTGAGCCCACTGGGTAGAGTGAATTAAAGATGACCATCTAACATTAATGTCATTATTACCCACAAAGACAGGAAGCTTTTATGACCAATGTGGAGTTACTCTTCTCTCACATGTTTAGATCCTCTCTTCCATTATCCATTAACACATCATCACTAGTATCGCACTAGCTATGGCGCACAATGTAGTGTGTGTGTGTGTGTGTGTGTGTGTGTGTGTGTGTGTGTGTGTGTGTGTGTGTGTGTGTGTGTGTGTGTGTGTGTGAATCTGTCTGTATGCATGTGTGTGCCTGTTTATGCATGTGTATGTCTAGGTAAGCGTGTGTGTGTGTGTGTATGTGTGTGTGTCACAGCAGTTCATCTTCATGACACTGGCCTGTCTCTATTTACTTTTCTGTCAGTTAGATTGTGATCAGGCATGAGAGACAGCCGCCCTAGAGATCATCAACACACTATTACATGCCAGACAGCAGCCATTCTGTGCCCCCTGGCGTCCCAGAGGCCTATCGATCACACTATCTTTAACAGCGACAGGACCTCATGGCAGCCAGCTTGGCTCATTTGGGTCTGTAATGGACGAGGTGGGTGACAGATGCTTGTTGTGGGTGGTTTTTGTGTCATAGTGGGAGATAACTGTAACAAACTGATGTTCCGTCCCACCATGCATCCCTCTACTCACCCTGATCAGTGGACTGCTAGGGGAATGAAGATGAATTCCTATACAGTCTAGTTCCTCTCAAGGTTTGTTCTTCCGACATGGAGGAGCTTACCTTGCCACAGTAGTGTCTAATGTTGACTGTGAGGTGGAGGATACTGAAGTGGGTTGGGTACATGGGGAGGTGCTCTGTCTCTCCCTCTCTCTCTCAGGACCAGTGAAGTGGAGAGCTGCTGTCTGGGTCTGTCCACTTCTCTCTAATAGGATCTGTATCTGCATATAGAGAGAGAGAGAGAGAGAGGAGAGAGAGAGAGAGAGAGGAGAGAGAGAGAGAGAGAGAGAGGGAGAGAGAGAGAGAGAGAGAGAGAGAATAGAGAGAGAGGGAGAGAGAGAAAGAGAGAGGAGAGAGAGAGAGAGGGGAGAGAGGAGGAAAATAGAGAGAGAGAGAGAGAGAGAGGAGAGAGAGAGAGAGAGAGAGAGAGAGAGAGAAAGAGAGGGGAAGAGAGAGAGGAGAGGGGGAGAGAGAGAGAAAGGGAGAGGGAGAGAGAGAGGGGAGAGAGAAAGGTTCAAGTGGGGCAGAGGGATGAAGAGATGGAGAGGGAGACAGAGAGATCACACAGGTGCAGTCCTTACTGACAACACACACCAATTAAAACACAAACACTAAACACAGACACACAGACCTCCCTCGACCCTCTATCACCCCTCTCCTTTCTCTCACTCTTCCACACCAGGGTTAAGTCCAGGGTGAGAATATCCAGCTGTATGCCTGGTAATTATCCAAACACTATCATTAATTATAAAGTTCTGAGAATGAAAAAGAAAGCTGGGAAACAACCTGACCAGTTACAGGAATGACCTATTCAGCGAAAGTGTGAGTGTACTTAGTGATGTTTACAGTAGGTCAGACAGGGACATGTGACTGGGAGGTAAAGGTGGCTGCTGGGAGGAAAGGGGGCCGGGGTTCAGTGTTAAGTTGTCCGTTGGCTGCTGGGAGGAAAGGGGCGAAGGGTCAGTGTTAAGTTGTCCTGCTGGCTGCTGAGAGGAAAGGGGGGCCGGGAGTCAGTTTTAAGTTGTCCTGCTGGCTGCTGGGAGAAGGGGGCCGAGTCAGTGTTAAGTTGTCCTGCTGGCTGCTGGGAGGAAAGGGGGCCGGGAGTCAGTGTTAAGTTGTCCTGCTGGCTGCTGGAGGAAAGGGGGCCGGGGGTCAGTGTTAAGTTGTCCTGCTGGCTGCTGGGAGGAAAGGGGCCGGGGAGTCAGTTTTAAGTTGTCCTGCTGGCTGCTGGGAGGAAAGGGGGACGAGGACAGTGTTAAGTTGTCCTGCTGGCTGCTGGGAGGAAAGGGGGCCCGGGGTCAGTGTTAAGTTGTGCTGGCTGCTGTCAGTGTTAAGTTGTCCCGTTGGCTGCTGGGAGGAAAGGGGGCCGGGAGTCAGTGTTAAGTTGTCCCGTTGGCTGCTGGGAGGGAGGGGACGGGGACAGTGTTAAGTTGTCCTGCTGGCTGCTGGGAGAAAAGGGGGGCCGGGGTCAGTGTTAAGTTGTCCTGCTGGCTGCTGGGAGGAAAGGAGGAGTGTCAGTGTTAAGTTGTCCTGCTGGCTGCTGGGAGGAAGGGGGGGGAGTCAGTGTTAAGTTGTCCTGCTGGCTGCTGGGAGGAAAGGGGGCCGGGTGTCAGTGTTAAGTTGGTTGGCTGCTGGGAGGAAAGGGGGGCGGGGTCAGTGTTAAGTTGTCCCGTTGGCTGCTGGGAGGAAAGGGGGGGGTCAGTGTTAAGTTGTCCTGCTGGCTGCTGGGAGGAAAGGGGGGCCGGGGTCAGTGTTAAGTTGTCCTGCTGGCTGTCCCAGTGTTAAGTTGTCCTGCTGGCTGCTGGGAGGAAAGGGGGCCGAGGTCAGTGTTAAGTTGTCCTGCTGGCTGCTGGGAGGGAAAGGGGGGCCGGGGAGTCAGTGTTAAGTTGTCCTGCTGGCTGCTGGGGAAAGGGGGCCGAAGTCAGTGTTAAGTTGTCCCGTGGCTGCTAGTGTTAAGTTGTCCCGTTGGCTGCTGGGAGAAGAGGAGAAGGTACAGGCTTTCTCTACCCTGCCACTACTTTCGTCACATACACACTACAATCTGGACTGGACTCCAGCCCTCCCCCTCCATCTACCTCTCTCCATCTTTTCCTCTATCACTCCACATCATCTTTTGTAATGTGGCAAATCACAGAAAGATGTGAAACTAAGCTCTGATCAGGTTATTCCCCTGTCTCACACACACTCTCAGTGGGATTCCTAAAACACAGATCAGTGTTTAAATGTTTTGCAGTGATGGAGAGTGGTGTGTGTGTGTGTGTGTGTGTGTGTGTGTGTGTGTGTGTGTGTGTGTGTGTGTGTGTGTGTGTGTGTGTGTGTGTGTGTGTGTGTGTGTGTGTGTGTGTGTGTGTGTAGTACAGAGGGAACATAAATGGCTGTGCAGTGGAATTCCAAGGTGCGTGGTGGTTGACAGCAGGCAGGCTTCATGGTAATGTGATTAAGTCCTTTCTGTGGTTAATTAGCCCCTCCAGCTGCTGCAGACACAGGCGAGGTAAACAACTAGAGTCACTAACGATCAAAGGCACCACACCACGCCTGTCAGTAGGGGAACACACACCTGCGAGACAATTACACACACGCACGCACGCACGCACGCACGCACGCACGCACGCACGCACGCACGCACGCACGCACGCACGCACGCACGCACGCACGCACGCACGCACGCACGCACGCACGCACGCACGCACGCACACACACACACACACACACACACACACACACACACACACACACACACACACACACACACACACACACACACACACACACACACACACACACACACACACACACACACACACACCTGTGGGATGCTCCACTACTCAGACACCAACTAACACACACACACACACACGCACCTGTGGGATGCTCCACTACTTAGACACTAACACACACACACCAACTTCCTCTGATCACCTAATCAAAAAACATTTGTTTCCCAAAGTGTGGTGGAGAGCCACTGGTGAGACACGGACAATTCCCTTTGGGTCGTTTCTTACACCAGAACAATTGTTTTGCATAAAGAAAACTTCAAAAGATGTTAGGTGGATCCCAAAATAACTGATACACTGCAGCTCCATGCTCAGAGGGACGGTTTACAGAACATTTCTGACAGACACACTTCAGGAAGTTTAAAAGCAAAGCAAAAAACATGATGAAGAAATCAGCGTAATTTTAAATGTTTTATATCAAAAGACACAAACCACTCCATTTCCATACCACTATATACCTGTGTGGAAGTAGAATGTATTGATCAGCATCATAAAGAGGAACCACAGCTAAGCCCCGGTCGTGGGGTGTTCAGCACTAAGCCCCGGTCGTGGGGCGTTCAGCACTAAGCCCCGGTCGTGGGGCGTTCAGCGCTATGCCCCTGTCGTGGGGCGTTCAGCGCTATGCCCCGGTCGTGGGGCGTTCAGCACTAAGCCCCGGTCGTGGGGCGTTCAGCACTAAGCCCCGGTCGTGGGGCATTCAGCACTAAGCCCCGGTGGTGGGGCATTCAGCACTAAGCCCCGGTCGTGGGGCGTTCAGCACTAAGCCCCGGTCGTGGGGCGTTCAGCACTAAGCCCCGGTCGTGGGGCGTTCAGCACTAAGCCCCGGTCGTGGGGCGTTCAGCGCTATGCCCCTGTCGTGGGGCGTTCAGCGCTATGCCCCGGTCGTGGGGCGTTCAGCACTAAGCCCCGGTCGTGGGGCGTTCAGCGCTATGCCCCTGTCGTGGGGCGTTCAGCGCTATGCCCCGGTCGTGGGGCGTTCAGCACTAAGCCCTGGTCGTGGGGCGTTCAGCGCTATGCCCCTGTCGTGGGGCGTTCAGCGCTATGCCCCTGTCGTGGGGCGTTCAGCGCTATGCCCCTGTCGTGGGGCGTTCAGCGCTATGCCCTGGTTGTGGGGCGTCCAGTGCTAAGCCCTGGTCGTGGGGCGTTCAGCGCTATGCATTGGTTGTGGGGCGTTCAGCGCTAAGCCCTGGTTGTGGGGGCGTTCAGTGCTAAGCCCTGGTAGAGGTGCAGTTGCGTGCCCTGGTGTGGGGCGTTCAGCGCTAAGCCCTGGTTGTGGGGCGTTCAGTGCTAAGCCCTGGCCGTGGGGCGTTCAGTGCTAAGCCCTGGTCGTGGGGCGTTCAGTGCTAAGCCCTGGTTGTGGGCGTTCAGTGCTAAGCCCTGGTTGTGGGGCGTTCAGTGCTAAGCCCTGGTCGTGGGGCGTTCAGTGCTAAGCCCTGGTTGTGGGGCGTTCAGCGCTAAGCCCTGGTCGTGGGGCGTTCAGTGCTAAGCCCTGGTTGTGGGGCGTTCAGTGCTAAGCCCTGGTCGTGAGGCGTTCAGTGCTAAGCCCTGGTCGTGGGGCATTCAGCGCTATGCAGGACTCTGGTCACCAGTAGTGCTCTCCTTCTGACCAGGCTGCATAGACCTCTGCAGGACTCTGGTAACTGTAGTGCTCTCCTTCTGACCAGAGCTGCATAGACCTCTGGACTCTGGCTGTAGTGCTCTCCTTCTGACCAGAGCTGCATAGATCTCTGCCCTGGTCGCTCTCCTTCTGACCAGAGCTGCATAGACCTCTGCAGGACTCTGGTCACCAGTAGTGCTCTCCTTCTGAAGCTGCCCTCTGCAGGACTCTGGTCAACTGTAGTGCTCTCCTTCTGACCAGAGCTGCATAGATCTCTGCAGGACTCTGGTCACCAGTAGTGCTCTCCTTCTGACCAGAGCTGCATAGACCTCTGCAGGACTCTGGTCACCAGTAGTGCTCTCCTTCTGACCAGAGCTGCATAGACCTCTGCAGGACTCTGGTCAACTGTAGTGCTCTCCTTCTGACCAGAGCTGCATAGACCTCTGCAGGACTCTGGTCACCAGTAGTGCTCTACCAGAGCTGCATAGACCTCTGGGGAATCTGGTGTCAGTAATAGTTTTAATTCCAATAAAGAGAAAAGCCAAGGTCACACAGTGAACTTCCCCCCATCAGAAGATCACAGAGACTGGCTGGGAGAGTGCATAATATCCTCATAGCTATTTTTACCCTCAAATTAAAATCTATGACATGTTGAAATGACTGCAGTGTGCAAGAGGGTATTCAAACTAGACACTAATGACGCTTATTAATGGCCTGAATGAAGTCTTGACAGGTCGTGTGTCATTTGGCCGAGCAATGCTCCACTGGCATAATGGCTAATGTAAGTGGGTATAATTATATATATTATAACCCGTCTTATGGTATTTTGGCAGGACTATGAAGGAACCAGGCAGTTCGCAGCACAGAGTGAGAGAGAGAGAGAGAGAGAAGACAGAGAGACAGAGAGAGACAGAGAGAGTGAGACACAGAGTGAGACACAGAGAGAGTGAGAGAGAGAGAGAGAGAGAGAGAGAGACAGAGACAGAGACACAGAGACAGAGACACAGAGACACAGAGAGAGACACAGAGAGAGACACAGAGTGAGACACAGAGAGAGAGAGAGAGAGAGAGAGAGAGAGAGAGAGAGAGAGAGAGAGAGAGAGAGAGAGAGAGAGAGAGAGAGGAGTGTTGGGACCAGTGTGTGTATCAGTGAGTGTGTAATAGGGGCCTACTTCCACACCGAGAAGTGGTCCTGGAGATGCTTGTGTGAGACAACAGCACCAAACAGTGGTCAAACAGGACGCATGCAGAATAGATCAACAGTAGTCAGTAGCATTTCCCTTCAACCACAGAACAGTAGTCAGTAGCATATCCCTTCAACCACAGAACAGTAGTCAGTAGCATGTCCCTTCAACCACAGAACAGTAGTCAGTAGCATGTCCCTTCAACCACAGAACAGTAGTCAGTAGCATGTCCCTTCAACCACAGAACAGTAGTCAGTAGCATGTCCCTTCAACCACAGAACAGTAGTCAGTAGCATATCCCTTCAACCACAGAACAGTAGTCAGTAGCATATCCCTTCAACCACAGAACAGTAGTCAGTAGCATATCCCTTCAACCACAGAACAGTAGTCAGTAGCATATCCCTTCAACCACAGAACAGTAGTCAGTAGCATGATCCTTCAACCACAGAACAGTAGTCAGTAGCATATCCCTTCAACCACAGAACAGTAGTCAGTAGCATTTCCCTTCAACAACAGAACAGTAGTCAGTAGCATGTCCCTTCAACCACAGAACAGTAGTCAGTAGCATTTCCCTTCAACCACAGAACAGTAGTCAGTAGCATGTCCCTTCAACCACAGAACAGTAGTCAGTAGCATGTCCCTTCAACCACAGAACAGTAGTCAGTAGCATGTCCCTTCAACCACAGAACAGTAGTCAGTAGCATATCCCTTCAACCACAGAACAGTAGTCAGTAGCATATCCCTTCAACCACAGAACAGTAGTCAGTAGCATATCCCTTCAACCACAGAACAGTAGTCAGTAGCATGTCCCTTCAACCACAGAACAGTAGTCAGTAGCATGTCCCTTCAACAACAGAACAGTAGTCAGTAGCATGTCCCTTCAACAACAGAACAGTAGTCAGTAGCATGTCCCTTCAACAACAGAACAGTAGTCAGTAGCATGTCCCTTCAACCACAGAACAGTAGTCAGTAGCATTTCCCTGCAACAACAGAACAGTAGTCAGTAGCATGTCCCTTCAACAACAGAACAGTAGTCAGTAGCATTTCCCTTCAAACACAGAACAGTAGTCAGTAGCATGTTCCAGCAACAACAGAACAGTAGTCAGTAGCATGTCCCTTCAACAACAGAACAGTAGTCAGTAGCATGTCCCTTCAACAACAGAACAGTAGTCAGTAGCATTTCCCTTCAACCACAGAACAGTAGTCAGTAGCATGTCCCTTCAACAACAGAACAGTAGTCAGTAGCATGTCCTTCAACCACAGAACAGTAGTCAGTAGCATGTCCCTTCAACCACAGAACAGTAGTCAGTAGCATGTCCCTTCAACCACAGAACAGTAGTCAGTAGCATGTCCCTTCAACCACAGAACAGTAGTCAGTAGCATTTCCCTTCAACCACAGAACAGTAGTCAGTAGCATGTCCCTTCAACCACAGAACAGTAGTCAGTAGCATGTCCCTTCAACAACAGAACAGTAGTCAGTAGCATGTCCTTCAACACAGAACAGTAGTCAGTAGCATGTCCCTTCAACACAGAACAGTAGTCAGTAGCATTTCCCTTCAACCACAGAACAGTAGTCAGTAGCATGTCCCTTCAACCACAGAACAGTAGTCAGTAGCATTCCCTTCAACCACAGAACAGTAGTCAGTAGCATGTCCCTTCAACCAACAGAACAGTAGTCAGTAGCATGTCCCTTCAACCACAGAACAGTAGTCAGTAGCATGTCCCTTCAACCACAGAACAGTAGTCAGTAGCATGTCCCTTCAACCACAGAACAGTAGTCAGTAGCATGTCCTTCAACCACAGAACAGTAGTCAGTAGCATGTCCCTTCAACCACAGAACAGTAGTCAGTAGCATGTCCCTTCAACAACAGAACAGTAGTCAGTAGCATGTCCCTACAACCACAGAACAGTAGTCAGTAGCATGTCCCTTCAACCACAGAACAGTAGTCAGTAGCATGTCCCTTCAACCACAGGGAGTAGAGGGTTACATATCCTCATAGTTCTGTTCGCTCAGTTGGTTGGAGTTTGTTGGATGATTCCTGTATGTGCCACATATACTGAAAATATGTATCATCAGTAAGTTGCTTTGGATACAAGTGTCTACTAGTCTTAGTCCTCACCAGAGTGTGTGAGCACAGGGTATTCCACAGAGATCACATTCACATGATGAATAT
>NC_088216.1:62210560-62243060 GCF_036934945.1 Oncorhynchus masou masou
TTGATGTGTCATCCTGGATGAGCTGCACTACCTGAGCCACTTGTGTGGGTTGTAGACTCCGTCTCATGCTACCACTAGAGTGAAAGCACCGCCAGCATTCAAAAGTGACCAAAACATCAGCCAGGAAGCATAGGAACTCAGAAGTGGTCTGTGGTTATCACCTGCAGAACCACTCCTTTATTGGGGGTGTCTTGCTAATTGCCTATCATTTCCACCTGTTGTCTATTCCATTTGCACAACAGCATGTGAAATTTATTGTCAATCAGTGTTGCTTCCTAAGTGGACAGTTTGATTTCACAGAAGTGTGATTGACTTGGAGTTACATTGTGTTGTTTAAGTGTTCCCTTTATTTTTTTTGAGCAGTGTACATGACAAAACACACATCACAACAGGAGAGACAACACTACATAAAGAGAGACCTAAGACAACAACATAGCAAGGCTGCAACACATGACAACACAGCATGGTGGCAGCACAAAACATGGTACAAACATTATTGGGCACAGACAACAGCACAAAGGGCAAGAAGGTAGAGACAATGATACATCACATAAAGCAGCCACAACTGTCAGTAAGAGTATTCATAACTGAGTCTTTTAATGAAGAGATTGAGATAAAACTGTCCAGTTTGAGTGTTTGTTGCAGCTCGTTCTAGTCGCTAGCTGCAGCGAACTGAAAAGACAAGCGAGTTACTACAATAAATAAAACATCTTAAATTAGCTCCTTACCTTTGCATGAACTTCTTTACAGTATTTTCTGGAACAGCTTCTCACTGCTTCGTTTCTCCAGTTGTCAGTTCGACCACACACCTTTTACACACAAATTTGTGCCCCCCCCAAAAAGACAGTTGAAAATAAGTGATTCTGGTTGCTATGCTACCACTTACAGTGATTTTAGCTTGTGGTTTGCATGCACCTTTATGCAGATGAAAGTATAGCTAGTGGCTTAAAGAATGAGGCTTCAACGTGTCCTCAAAACTCAAATATGCATCAGAAATTGTCCTTATTTAGTATATCAAAAAGCATATCAAGAACCTGATATGGACGTCAGATCAATAGCATATGCATTATATATGCTGAGAAAATAGACTGTGTAGGCCTACTGTCTGTATTTGTCATCATAGAGAATGACAAAATCACGCACGGTATGGCCAGTCAATATCTGGCCATACCGTGAGTCAATATCTGGCCATACCGTGAGTCAATATCTGGCCATACCGTGCGTGATACCTGGAGGGAATCCAAAAATGATTTGTGCATGATATAAAAATATGTATTTCATGGGGCCTCAGGGTAGCCTAGTGGTTAGAGCGTTGGACTAGCAACCGACTAGTAACCGAATGGTTTCAAGTTCAAATCCCCGAGCTGACAAGGTACAAATCTGTCGTTCTGCCCCTGAACCGGCAGTTAACCCACTGTTCCTAGGCCGTCATTGAAAATAAGAATTTGTTCTTAACTGACTTGCCTTTTAAAACACTCATAATTAGAGTTTGCTATTCACAAGAAGCATTGCCTGATGAGAACCATGGCTCGAACAAAAGAGATCTCAGAAGACCTAAGATTAAGAATTGTTGACTTGCATAAAATTAGAATGGGTTACAAAAGTATCTCTAAAAGCCTTGATGTTCATCAGTCCACAGTAAGACAAATTTCATCAGTCCACGGTAAGACAGAACCGAGCTGACAAGGTACAAATCTGTCGTTCTGCCCCTGAACCGGCAGTTAACCCACTGTTCCTAGGCCGTCATTGAAAATAAGAATTTGTTCTTAACTGACTTGCCTAGCAAAATGAAGGTAAAAAAAAGAGGGAGCTGGAGCGAGCGGTCGCATCTACACTTCGGTCCGCAGGTAGTATAACTTTTCATTACATTTTCATTACATCTCATTATAGTACAACGGTTTGATTTGTCTAATCTTAGCAATTTCTTCTTAGCTAGCTACATAGCCATCTTTGTATCAAAGATAGTTGCGTAATTATCGTATTTCGTCGTCCTAACGTAGTCTACACTGCTATCTGCCCAGCAGCTAGCTTACGTCCACTAGCACTGTAGAAACTATTACACTCAACTGAACGACTCGATTAGTGTAGTGTTAGCTAGCTACATAGTTGTCTTTGCTGTCTTCGTATCCAAGATAATTGTGTAGTTTAGAGTGTGTAGACTTAGAGTGATTATCTTAATTTACCGAGGTTAGCTAGCCAGCTATTTGTCGTCCTTGACGTAGGAGATACTGCGAGCTAGCTAGCCAACAGCTAGCCAATGTCTACCGAATTGAACCTCAACAACCCGGTCAACATTCCGCTTCGCTCCACAGGTAGTATCACATTTTCATTTCACTTCATTACAGTACAACGGTTTGATTTGTTTGATCGTAGCTAGCTAGCTACATAGCCGTCTTTGTATCTAAGACAATTGTGTAGTCTAGAGCGATTTTCTAGGTTAGCTAGCCAGCTATTGTCGTTCTTTTAACCTCTTACATCTATGGTGGCGCTATTTCATTTTTGGATGAAAAACGTTCCCGTTTTAAACAAGATATTTTGTCACAAAAAGATGCTCGACTATGCATATAATTGCTACTGTTCGAAAGAAAACACTCTGACGTGTCCAGAAATACAAATATCTTCTCTGTGCGTGCCCTTTAACGTGAGCTTCAGGCAAAACCAAGATGAGATGGCATCCAGGAAATGACAAGGATTTTTGAGGCTCTGTTTGTCATGATCTCCTTATATGGCTGTGAACGCAAGAGGAATGAGTCTGCCCTTTCTGTCATTTCCCCAAGGTGTCTGCAGCATTGTGACGTATTTGTAGGCAGATCATTGGAAGATTGACCATAAGAGACCACATTTACCACGTGTCCGCCCGGTGTCCTGCGCCGAAATTGGTGCGCAAAAGTCACCTGCCAGTATTTTTCCATGGGACACAGAGAGGGAAGCAAGCTTCCACGAACTGCATGTCAATGAAGAGATATGTGAAAAAACACCTTGAGGATTGATTCCAAACAACGTTTGCCATGTTTCGGTCGATATTATGTAGTTAATCCGGAAAAGTTTCACGTTGTAGGTGACTGCATTTTCGGTTCGTTTCGGTAGCCAGGCGCAATGTAGAAAACGGAACGATTTCTCCTACACACAGACGCTTTCAGGAAACACTGCGCATCTGGTATGTGGCTGGGAGTCTCCTCATTGAAAACATCAGAAGCTCTTCAAAGGTAAATGATTTTATTTATTTGGTTATCTGGCTTTTGTGAAAATGTTGCGTGCTACATGCTACACAAAATGCTATGCTAGCTTTGCATACTCTTACACAAATTAGTCCATTTCTATGGTTCAAAAGCATATTTTGAAAATCTGAGATGACAGTGTTGTTAAGAAAAGGCTAAGCTTGAGAGCAAACGCATTATTTTAATTTTATTTGCGATTTTCAGAAATCGTTAACGTTGCGTTATGCTAATGAGCCTGAGGCTTAGTCACGATCCCGGATCCGGGATGGGGAGTTTCAAGAAGTTAACGTAACGTTACGTAATCAACACTGCTAGCTAGCCAGCTAGCCCCCGAATAGCAGCACTGTAGAAACTATTACACTCGACGGAACGACTTGATTAGTGTAGTGTCAACAACGCAGCCACTCCCAGCTAGCCTACTCCAGCAGTACTGTATCATTTCAATCATTTTAGTCAATAAGATTCTTGCTACGTAAGCTTAACTTTCTGAACATTCGAGACGTGTAGTCCACTTGTCATTCCAATCTCCTTTGCATTAGCGTAGCCTCTTCTGTAGCCTGTCAACTATGTGTCTATCTATCCCTGTTCTCTCCTCTCTGCACAGACCATACAAACGATCCACACCGCGTGGCCGCGGCCACCCTAATCTGGTGGTCCCAGCGCGCACGACCCACGTGGAGTTCCAGGTCTCCGGTAGCCTCTGGAACTGCCGATCAGCGGCCAACAAGGCAGAGTTCATCTCAGCCTATGCCTCCCTCCAGTCCCTCGACTTCTTGGCACTGACGGAAACATGGATCACCACAGATAACACTGCTACTCCTACTGCTCTCTCTTCGTCCGCCCACGTGTTCTCGCACACCCCGAGAGCTTCTGGTCAGCGGGGTGGTGGCACCGGGATCCTCATCTCTCCCAAGTGGTCATTCTCTCTTTCTCCCCTTACCCATCTGTCTATCGCCTCCTTTGAATTCCATGCTGTCACAGTTACCAGCCCTTTCAAGCTTAACATCCTTATCATTTATCGCCCTCCAGGTTCCCTCGGAGAGTTCATCAATGAGCTTGATGCCTTGATAAGCTCCTTTCCTGAGGACGGCTCACCTCTCACAGTCCTGGGCGACTTTAACCTCCCCACGCCTACCTTTGACTCATTCCTCTCTGCCTCCTTCTTTCCACTCCTCTCCTCTTTTGACCTCACCCTCTCACCTTCCCCCTACTCACAAGGCAGGCAATACGCTCGACCTCATCTTTACTAGATGCTGTTCTTCCACTAACCTCATTGCAACTCCCCTCCAAGTCTCCGACCACTACCTTGTATCCTTTTCCCTCTCGCTCTCATCCAACACTTCCCACACTGCCCCTACTCGGATGGTATCGCGCCGTCCCAACCTTCGCTCTCTCTCCCCGATACTCTCTCCTCTTCCATCCTATCATCTCTTCCCTCTGCTCATACCTTCTCCAACCTATCTCCTGATTCTGCCTCCTCAACCCTCCTCTCTTCCCTTTCTGCATCCTTTGACTCTCTATGTCCCCTATCCTCCAGGCCGGCTCGGTCCTTCCCTCCCGCTCCGTGGCTCGACAACTCACTGCGAGCTCACAGAACAGTGCTCCGGGCAGCCGAGCGGAAATGGAGGAAAACTCGCCTCCCTGCGGACCTGGCATCCTTTCACTCCCTCCTCTCTACATTTTCCTCCTCTGTCTCTGCTGCTAAAGCCACTTTCTACCACTCTAAATTCCAAGCATCCTCCTTCCCCCCCCCCTCCTCCCTCCTTGCAGATGACTTCGTCTACCATTTTGAATCGACGACATCCGATCCTCGTTTGCTAAGTCAAACGACACCGCTGGTTCTGCTCACACTGCCCTACCCTGTGCTCTGACCTCTTTCTCCCCTCTCTCTCCAGATGAAATCTCGCTTCTTGTGACGGCCGGCCGCCCAACAACCTGCCCGCTTGACCCTATCCCCTCCTCTCTTCTCCAGACCATTTCCGGAGACCTTCTCCCTTACCTCACCTCGCTCATCAACTCATCCCTGACCGCTGGCTACGTCCCTTCCGTCTTCAAGAGAGCGAGAGTTGCACCCCTTCTGAAAAAACCTACACTCGATCCCTCCGATGTCAACAACTACAGACCAGTATCCCTTCTTTCTTTTCTCTCCAAAACTCTTGAACGTGCCGTCCTTGGCCAGCTCTCCCGCTATCTCTCTCAGAATGACCTTCTTGATCCAAATCAGTCAGGTTTCAAGACTAGTCATTCAACTGAGACTGCTCTTCTCTGTATCACGGAGGCACTCCGCACTGCTAAATCTAACTCCCTCTCCTCTGCTCTCATCCTTCTAGACCTATCGGCTGCCTTCGATACTGTGAACCATCAGATCCTCCTCTCCACCCTCTCCGAGTTGGGCATCTCCGGCGCGGCCCACGCTTGGATTGCGTCCTACCTGACAGGTCGCTCCTACCAGGTGGCGTGGCGAGAATCTGTCTCCTCGCCACGCGCTCTCACCACTGGTGTCCCCCAGGGCTCTGTTCTAGGCCCTCTCCTATTCTCGCTATACACCAAGTCACTTGGCTCTGTCATAACCTCACATGGTCTCTCCTATCATTGCTATGCAGACGACACACAATTAATCTTCTCCTTTCCCCCTTCTGATGACCAGGTGGCGAATCGCATCTCTGCATGTCTGGCAGACATATCAGTGTGGATGACGGATCACCACCTCAAGCTGAACCTCGGCAAGACGGAGCTGCTCTTCCTCCCGGGGAAGGACTGCCCGTTCCATGATCTCGCCATCACGGTTGACAACTCCATTGTGTCCTCCTACCAGAGCGCTAAGAACCTTGGCGTGATCCTGGACAACACCCTGTCGTTCTCAACTAACATCAAGGCGGTGGCCTATAGGTTTATGCTCTACAACATCCGCAGAGTACGACCCTGCCTCACACAGGAAGCGGCGCAGGTCCTAATCCAGGCACTTGTCATCTCCCGTCTGGATTACTGCAACTCGCTGTTGGCTGGGCTCCCTGCCTGTGCCATTAAACCCCTACAACTCATCCAGAACGCCGCAGCCCGTCTGGTGTTCAACCTTCCCAAGTTCTCTCACGTCACCCCGCTCCTCCGCTCTCTCCACTGGCTTCCAGTTGAAGCTCGCATCCGCTACAAGACCATGGTGCTTGCCTACGGAGCTGTGAGGGGAACGGCACCGCAGTACCTCCAGGCTCTGATCAGGCCCTACACCCAAACAAGGGCACTGCGTTCATCCACCTCTGGCCTGCTCGCCTCCCTACCACTGAGGAAGTACAGTTCCCGCTCAGCCCAGTCAAAACTGTTCGCGGCTCTGGCCCCCAATGGTGGAACAAACTCCCTCACGACGCCAGGACAGCGGAGTCAATCACCACCTTCCGGAGACACCTGAAACCCCACCTCTTCAAGGAATACCTAGGATAGGATAAAGTAATCCTTCTCACCCCCCCCCCTTAAATGATTTAGATGCACTATTGTAAAGTGGCTGTTCCACTGATGTCAGAAGGTGAATTCACCAATTTGTAAGTCGCTCTGGATAAGAGCGTCTGCTAAATGACTTAAATGTAATGTAAATGTATATTTATCAAATTATTGAGCATGTGCCGAAAACTCAGAAATGCATCAGAAATCTTCCTTATTTTTAGCATATCAAAAATCATATCAAGGTCCGGCTATGGACCGTCCTCTGCCAAGAGAAGGTTATACAGCTCCACCATCGAGAGCATGCATCTTCATTGACATGTTCAACCTCTCCCTGTCTGAGTCTGTAACACCAGCATGTTTCAAGCAGACCACCATAGTCCCTGTGGCCAAGAACACTAAGGTAACCTGCCTAAATCACTACCGACCCGTAGCACTCAAGTCTGTAGCCATGAAGTGCTTTGAAAGGCTGGTCATGGCTCACATCAACACCATTATCCCAGAAACCCTAGACCCACTCCAATTTGTATACCACCCCAACAGATCAACAGATGATGCAATCTCGATTGCACTCCACACTGCCCTTTCACACCTGGAGAGAATGCTATTCATTGATTACAGCGCAGCGTTCAACACCATAGTGCCCTCAAAGCTCATCACTAAGCTAAGTACTCTGGGACTAAACACCTCCCTCTGAAACTGGATCCTGGACTTCCTAATGGGCCACCCCCAGGTGGTAAGGACGAGACAGCCTACAGGGAGGAGGTCAGAGACCTGGCTGTGTGGTGCCAGGAAAACAACCTCTCCCTCAACGTGATCAAGACAAAGCAGATTATTGTGGACTACAGTAAAATGAGGACCAAGCACTCCCCCCATTCTCATCGACTGGGCTGTAGTGGAGCAGGTTGAGAGTTTCAAGTTCCTTGGTGTCCACATCACCAACAAACTATCACGGTTCAAGCATACTTAGACAGTCATGAAGAGGGCACGACAAAACCTATTCGCCCTCAGGAGACTGAAAAGTTTTGGCATGGGTCCTCAGATCCTCTAAAGGTTCTACAGCTGCACCATCGAGAGCTCCCTGACTGGTTGCATCATTGCCTGGTAGGGCTACTGCTCGGCCTCTGACCGCAAGGCACTACAGAGGGTAGTGCGTACGGCCCAGTACATCACTGGGGCCAAGCTTCCTGCCATTCAGGACCACTATACCAGGCAGTGTCAGAGGAAGGCCCAAACATTGTCAAGCGGTAATTGATCAAGTGGTACCGGATCGCCAAGTCTAGGTCCAAGAGGCTTTTAAACAGCTTCTACCCCCAAGCCATAAGACTCCTGAACATCGAATCAAATGGCTACTCATAATATTTTCGTTGGCGCCCCTCTTTTACGCTGCTGCTACTCTCTGTTATTATCTATGCATAGTCACTTTAATAATTTTACCTACATGTGCATATTACCTCAATTACCTCGACTAACCGCTTCCCCCGCACATTGTACCGGTAACCCCTGTAAATAGCCTCGCTACTGTTATTTTACTGCTGCTCTTTAACTATTTGTTACTTTTATTTATTTAACTGCATTGTTGGTTAAGAGCTTGTAAGTAAGCATTTCACTGTAAGGTCTACACCTGTTGTATTCGGCGCATGTGACAAATAAAAATGTCATATGTTGAATGCACTGATATTTGTCAACATGAAGAGACAGAATAGGATGTCACATATCTCATTATATTGAATGAGTCCATGTCTGGCCATAGGAAATGTCCATGTGTGTCACATTCGTCATAACGAGGAGACCAAGGCGAAGCGTGATAGAAATACATTCTTCTTTATTTAAACGAAGAACACTAAACAATCTAACAAAATAACAAAATGACCGCGAAGCTATAACACGAGTGCTGACATGCAACTACACATAGACAATAACCCACAAAACACAGAAGGAAAAATGGCACCCTAAATAGGATCCCCAATCAGAGATAACGATAAACAGCTGTCTCTGATTGGGAACCAATTCAGGCCACCATAGACCTACATATACCTAAACATACTAAAACCCCATAGATATACAAAAAACCCTAGACAGGACAAAAACACCTAGACAATACAAAAACTAAACCAACCACCCTGGACACACCCTGACCTAACCAAAGTAATAAAGAAAACAAAGATAACTAAGGTCAGGGCGTGACAGTACCCCCCCCCCACCCCCCCCCAAAGGTGCGGACTCCCGGCCTCAAACCTAAACCTATATGGGAGGGTCTTGGTGGGCATCAAACCTCGGTAGCGGCTCTGGTCCTGGACGCCGCCCCCTTCTTTACACTGAGTCCGCTCTTGTATCACTGACCCGTGGATCATCGGCGGTGGCTCTGGACTGCGGATCCTCGCCGTAGGCCCCGGGCTGGGGACCCTTGCTGCGTAGATCATCGCCAGATGTTCTGGCCCGGGACCGTCGCTGGAGACCCAGGACCATCGCTGGAGACCCCGGACCATCGCTGGAGACCCAGGACCGTCGCTGGAGACCCAGGACCATCGCTGGAGACCCCGGACCGTCGTTGGAGACCCCAGACTGTCGCTGGAGACCCAGGACCATTGCTGGAGACCCCGGACCATCGCTGGAGACCCAGGACCGTCGCTGGAGACCCAGGACCATCGCTGGAGACCCCGGACCGTCGTTGGAGACCCCAGACTGTCGCTGGAGACCCAGGACCATTGCTGGAGACCCCGGACCATCGCTGGAGACCCAGGACCGTCGCTGGAGACCCAGGACCGTTGCTGGAGACCCAGGACCATCGCTGGAGACCCAGGACCGTCGCTGGAGACCCAGGACCATTGCTGGAGACTCCGGACCGTCGCTGGAGACCCAGGACCGTCGCTGGAGACCCAGGACCATTGCTGGAGACCCCGGACCATCGCTGGAGACCCAGGACCGTCGCTGGAGACCCAGGACCATTGCTGGAGATCCCGGAGTTTCCGGACTGTGGCCCTTCGTTGGAGGTTCCGGACTGGGTACTGTCGCCAGACGCTCTGGACTGAGTACTGTCGCTGGATGCTCTGGACTGCTGAGGCGCACTGTAGGCCTGGTGCGTGGTGCCGGCACTAGTGGTACCGGGCTGGGGACACGCACCTCAGGGCAAGTGCGGGGAGGAGGAACAGGGTGTACTGGCCTGCCGAGGCGCACTGTAGGCCTAGTGCGTGTCCCCAGCCCGGTACCACCAGTGCCAGCACCACGCACCAGGCCTATAGTGCGCCTCGGCAGTCCAGTACGCCCTGTTCCTGCTCTTCGCACTCGCCCTGAGGCGCGTGTCCCCAAGCCAGAGGTGGAACAGGGCGTAGTGGGCTCTGAAGGCGCACATGGTGCGTGGTGTTGACACTGATGCTGGGCTGGTGACACGCTCCTCAGGGCAAGTGCGGGGAAGAGGCACAGGATACACTGGACCGTGGAGACGTATTGGAGATCCAGAACATAGAGCTGGCTCAATACGTCCTGTCTGGATGCCCATTCTAGCTCGGCAAATGCGAGGAGCTGGAATAGAGCGCACCGGGCTAGAATAGCACACTGGAGACACCGTGCACATCTCTGCATAACACCAGTTACACGCTCCTCACGGTAAGCACGAGGAGTTGGCTCAGGTCTCCTATCTGACTCAGCCAATCTCCTCGTGTGCCTCCCCCCAAAAAATCTTGGGGCGCTGCCTCTCGGGCTTCCTTGCTAGCCGTGTACTTTCATACCTTGGCTGGTCCTCTATTCTCCTGTATTTCTCCTCGTAGTATCGTCGTTCAGCTTTTGCTGCCTCTAACTCCTCCTTAGGATGGCAATACTCCCCTGGCTGGGTCCAGGGTCCTGCTCCATCTAATATCTCCTCCCAGGTCCATTTCCCCATTAAGCGCTGTTCCTCCTTTTCTCGCTGATTGGTCCTTGTTTGGTGGGTTATTCTGTCACGTTCGTCATAACGAGGAGACCAAGACGCAGCGTGATATGAATACATTCTTCTTTATTTAAACGAAGAACACTAAACAATCTAACAAAATAACAAAATGAACATGAAGCTGTGACATGCATGCTACACATAGACAATAACCCACAAAACCCAAATGGAAAATGGCAACCTAAATAGGATCCCCAATCAGAGATAACGATAAACAGCTGTCTCTGATTGGGAACCAATTCAGTTCCCAATCAGTCCACCATAGACCTACATATACCTAGACATACTAAAATCCCCATAGATACACAAAACCCTAGACAGGACAAAACACCTAGACAATACATAACCTAAACCAACCTCCTTTGTCCCACCCTAACCTAACCAAAATAATAAAGAAAACAAAGATAACTAAGGTCAGGGCGTGACAATGCGTGATATTCGGAGTAGTCTAATCCCAGTATAATACATGTCTGGAACACACTGGATCTGGGATCAGAATTTGTCAGGATATGGTGCAGATCCACAAGACTCAAAATATGTATTGGAGATGGTGTCACGTCTGGTCAAGGTGGGTGGAATCAGGCGCAGAGAGCAGAATGCGAATAATAAAGTTTATTCTCCGGTGAACAAAACAACAGTCAACCCAAAAGCAAGACAGGGTGAAAATCTCCAAAACAGGGAAAAGAATAACCGGAGAAAAAACAAACAACAAACACCAACAGACAAAACGAAATGACAAAATAAACAATCCCACACAAAACAAGGGCGGGACAACCTACATTAAATACAGACACTAATTAACTAAACAACACACACGTGAAACCAATTAGACAAAACCAACAGAAACACGAAAAAGGGATCAGTAGTGGCTAATAGGACAGTGACGACGATCGCCGAGCACCGCCCGAATGGGCAGGAGAGCCAACCTCGGCGGAAGTCGTGACAGATGGTCTGTATTCTCTAGAATATAAAAAAGTGTAATATAAAGATATCCCCTAATATATCCCCTTTTTGCCCAGTGTAACTCTAACCCTAACCTCGATCCTTGCTCGCGTTAAGCAGCTAGCTAATGATAGTGTTAGTCACAAATTCGTATCATAACATACATTTTGCAAATGCATAAAATAGCCTATTGTACATCTTACAAATGTGTAACATAGGCTATTGCACAAATTGTCAGTTGTAGCACATTGCACAAATTGCCATTTGTAAGATACTATACAAACTGTAAACATATCATACGAAATGAATGATTGGCATCCACTCATTAATACATACAATACGAAATGTAACATATCATACTCAATGTGGTATGCAGATTTACTTACAGAATAATACAAAATGCTCTGAGACCAGGTTGCAGCAGGAGCAGGAAATATTTAATCTTAGAGCCTATACCGAAGAGGAGAAATAAACACAGCCATGTACTAATAAACAAAATATTCAACAACAATTCGTATTTTGCAAAGAAGTGTGGGCTGATGCATTATACATTTAAATAGTTGGAATAGATTATTAGTCTCGCAGAATGCAAGGCCAGTGTTTGACTCTCGCTATAGGCATCATGCATTTTTTGGTTTGAAAGTCACTGCAAAGGATGATCACATTCTGCCCACACCTCTTCAGAAATGTGAACGAATTTGCCATACAGCAAATTAGTTTTTGTTACCATAAAATTGAAAAGAGGCAGATTTCCTACTATTTCTACTATTTGTTGTGGAGTGGTAATAACTTAAACCTGTTATGTCAGAAAAGGAGAGACATGTCCTGCAATAGGATTCGGATTTAGGCCTATAGGTCTATAATCAAAGTCAAATTAACATATCAGGTGACATGCTTTTATCTCCTGACCAACGGGAAATGAGTCTGTTTTATTATTATGTTTGAATGTTTTTATTAGCCTACCATTATTATAGGCTCAAAACCATGCATCTCCCATTTATCCCAAACAAACAGTTGATCAACCTTCTAAAAGTTGTTTACAAGCATGGTTTGACATTTGCATGAAGATACGCTCACTTTTCCGTCAAGTTCAAAATGGATAAATACCAACATTTGTGGGAAAACTGCCCCATGCAAGGAGTATTTTTTGTGCTCACGCACCTTTGATAAATGAGGCACCTGGCCTGGTAGCGAGACTGATGAGAGTCGTTGGTGTGATTGACGTGTGGAGGACTGGCGAGGCCACGAGGTAAATCGGTGCGGTTAATCAAATGATGCATTCAAACAAAACAGACTGCATTTTTCAGAGAGAGGTGCCTGAGGTTCAACAACACACACATGCCCAATCATATTCAATTTGCCTCACAAATAAATCACTCCTGACACTAAATCCTGACACTAGGCCTGGGCCAACTGTAGCCTATCATATCTCTTATGAAGAGGTTGTGGCTACCGCACAGCTGTTATGAACAATTGTAATTTCATCAGTAAAGCAGTCAAATTATATTCGTTGACACAATTCACCCATTTGAAGCAGCTGAATACAAAGCAGCCTTAGCAGGAAGAAAACAGAGAGCTCCCTGAATGTGCATACTGAGGGCTGATTACATACACTCAATTCGTTTAAGACATTTACATGCTTTGCAAGAGGAACGATTTCCCTGATAATCCTGTTTACATAGACACATCTGATATCAGGCTTCCTGATGGGACTTTGATAAGGGACATTTGGAAATGATTGTGGGGGGCATGTAGCGTGGTTTTGGGGGGGAGGCACAGGGCACTTTCCCCTGGACTACATTTGCCCTTTTGCAGCTTTTACTCCGTATTTTCTCCATCCTAGCTACATTTCCTCATCTGTTTGCATGTGCCTCCCCTATATTAAGGCTTTTGGCAATTCCCTTATGCACTGTGCTTTTCCATGCACAAAATATTACTATACTACAGATCAATATACACTGAGTATACAAAACATTAAGAACACTTTCCTAATATTGAGTTGCACCCCTTTTGCCCTCAGAACAGTCTCAATTCGTCGGGACATGGACTCTACAAGGTGTTGAAAGTGTTCCACAGGGATGCTGGCCAATGTTCACTCCAATGTTGTCCACAGTCGTGTCAAGTTGGATGGCTGTCCTTTGGGTGGTGCACCATTCTAGATACACACGGGAAACTGTTGATTGTGAAAAACCCAGCAGCGTTGCAGTTCTTGACACACTCAAACTGGTTCGCCTGGCACCTACTACCATACCCGGTTCAAAGGCACTTTGTCTTGCCTATTCACCCTCTCCTATTCACCGTCTCCAATATTCACCCTCTCCTATTCACCCTCTCCTATTCACCGTCTCCAATATTCACCCTCTCCTATTCACCGTCTCCAATATTCACCCTCTTCTATTCACCCTCTCCTATTCACCGTCTCCAATATTCACCCTCTCCTATTCACCCTCTCCTATTCACCGTCTCCAATATTCACCCTCTCCTATTCACCTTCTCCAATATTCACCCTCTCCTATTCACCTTCTCCAATATTCACCCTCTCCTATTCACCGTCTCCAATATTCACCCTCTCCTATTCACCTTCTCCAATATTCACCCTCTCCTATTCACCGTCTCCAATATTCACCCTCTCCTATTCACCCTCTCCTATCCACCATCTCCAATATTCACCCTCTCCTATTCACCCTCTCCTATTCACCCTCTCCAATATTCACCCTCTCCTATTCACTCTCTCCTATTTCACCCTCTCCTAGTCACCCTCTCCTATTCACCCTCTCCTATTCACCCTCTCCTATTCACCCTCTCCTATTCACCCTCTCCTATTCACCCTCTCCTATTTACCCTCTCCTATTCACCCTCTCCTATTCACCCTCTCCTATTCACCCTCTCCTATTCACCCTCTCCTATTCACCCTCTCCTATTCACCCTCTCCAATATTCACCCTCTCCTATTCACCCTCTCCTATTCACCCTCTCCTATTCATTCACCGTCTCCAATATTCACCCTCTCCTATTCACCCTCTCCTATTCACCGTCTCCAATATTCACCCTCTCCTATTCACCCTCTCCTATTCACCCTCTCCTATTCACCCTCTCCTATTCACCCTCTCCTATTCACCCTCTCCTATTCACCCTCTCCTATTCACCGTCTCCAATATTCACCCTCTCCTATTCACCCTCTCCTATTCACCCTCTCCTATTCACCCTCTCCTATTCACCCTCTCCTATCCACCGTCTCCTATTCACCCTCTCCTATTTACCCTCTCCTATTTACCCTCTCCTATTCACCGTCTCCAATATTCACCCTCTCCTATTCACCCTCTCCTATTCACCGTCTCCAATATTCACCCTCTCCTATTCACCCTCTCCTATTCACCGTCTCCAATATTCACCCTCTCCTATTCACCCTCTCCTATTCACCCTCTCCTATTCACCCTCTCCTATTCACCGTCTCCAATATTCACCCTCTCCTATTCACCCTCTCCTATTCACCCTCTCCTATTCACCCTCTCCTATTCACCCTCTCCTATTCACCCTCTCCTATTCACCCTCTCCTATTCACCCTCTCCTATCCACCATCTCCTATTCACCCTCTCCTATTCACCCTCTCCTATTCACCCTCTCCTATTCACCCTCTCCTATTCACCCTCTCCTATTCACCCTCTCCTATTCACCCTCTCCTATTCACCCCTCTCCTATTCACCCTCTCCTATTCACCCTCTCCTATTCACCCTCTCCTATTCACCCTCTCCTATTCACCGTCTCCTATTCACCCTCTCCTATTCACCCTCTCCAATATTCACCCTCTCCTATTCACCGTCTCCAATATTCACCCTCTCCTATTCACCCTCTCCTATTCACCGTCTCCAATATTCACCCTCTCCTATTCACCCTCTCCTATTCACCGTCTCCAATATTCACCCTCTCCTATTCACCCTCTCCATTCATATTCACCCTCTCCTATTCACCTTCTCCAATATTCACCCTCTCCTATTCACCCTCTCCTATTCACCCTCTCCTATCCACCGTCTCCTATTCACCCTCTCCTATTCACCCTCTCCTATTCACCCTCTCCTATATTCACCCTCTCCTATTCACCCTCTCCTATTCACCCTCTCCTATTCACCCTCTCCTATTCACCCTCTCCTATTCACCCTCTCCTATTCACCCTCTCCTATTCACCCTCTCCTATTTACCCTCTCCTATTCACCCTCTCCAATTTGAACCGGGTATGGTGGTAGGTGCCAGGCGCACCAGTTTGAGTGTGTAAAGAACTGCAAAGCTGCTTGGTTTTTCACGATCAACAGTTTCCCGTGTGTATCTAGAATGGTGTACCACTCAAAGGACATCCAGCCATACTTGACACAACTGTGGGAAGCATTGGAGTTGGAGGCACACGTACACAATTTACAGTATGTCTCAATGGTCTCAAGGATTAAAAATCCTTCTTGAACCTGTCTTTTTCCCTTTGTCTACACTGATGGGAGTTGATTTAACAAATGACAACCATAAGGGATCATAGCTTCACCTGGATTCACCTGGTCAGTCTATGTCATGGAAAGAGCAGATGTTCCTAATGTAGTGTACACTCAGTGTATACGGTATATATATGTATTTATTTGATGTATCTTTTGCCTCTCGGGTCCTTCTAGGCTTCAGCCCTGTAAACTCCTGCCTTATCCTGGTCCTGCTTTTCCAAAGTGAGTATGTTTACATGCATACTAATAATTGGATATTAAACTGATTATGGTATGGCACTAGTCATGTTAACACTTTACTCTGCTTATCTAAATTGGTGTAATCAAAGTAAGCATACACCAATTAAAACCTGTTTTTCTGAGCAGTGTTTTGAACTATTAGGACGTGTAAACAGCATAATCCGCGTTCCAGCGGTGTATTTGATCTACACATGTGCACGTTTGGTAGTGCACGCCTGGTAGTGTACGTCTGGTAGTGCACGTTTGGTAGTGCACGTCTGGTAGTGCACGCCTGGTAGTGCACGTCTGGTAGTGCACGTTTGGTAGTGCGAGCCTCCCTCATATACTTGTGTGAAGAATCAAACATGCTTCACAAAAAAAAACATGGATGCTGATTGGCAATTGTCTGTATTTAAGTCCCATCAGGAAGCCTGTTTTCAGAAGTGTCCATGTAAACAGGATTATTAGGCAAGTCGGTCTTCTTGCAAAGCATGTACATTTTTAAATTGAACTATTAGATTAATCTGACTATTCATAATAGTCCTATTATTGTGTGCATGTAAATAACATATTCAATGTCCCTGTATGATCCTACTGATGTTTTTAGGCCAGAGGCTCCTCTGAAAGACCACGACTAATGGAATGACAGGGTCTGCACAGTGCTAATGTAGTTCTTTAACCCAAAACTAAAGTATTAAGTAATTGGTCAGCTGCTCAATTATGTTTATTTATTCTGTCCACGAGAGATACTCAGTGCATACTCAACTGTTCCAACACAAGCCTTGACTATATTAACAAGAGAGATACTCAGTGCATACTCAACTGTTCCAACACAAGCCTTTACTATATTAACAAGAGAGATACTCAGTGCATACTCAACTGTTCCAACACAAGCCTTGACTATATTAACAAGAGAGATACTCAGTGCATACTCAACTGTTCCAACACAAGCCTTTACTATATTAACAAGAGAGATACTCAGTGCATACTCAACTGTTCCAACACAAACCTTTACTATAGTAACAAGAGAGATACTCAGTGCATACTCAACTGTTCCAACACAAGCCTTTACTATAGTAACAAGAGAGATACACACAGCATACTCAACTGATCCAACACAAGCCTTTACTATATTAACAAGAGAGATACTCAGTGCATACTCAACTGTTCCAACACAAGCCTTGACTATATTAACAAGAGAGATACACACAGCATACTCAACTGATCCAACACAAGCCTTTACTATATTAACAAGAGAGATACTCAGTGCATACTCAACTGTTCCAACACAAGCCTTTACTATATTAACAAGAGAGATACTCAGTGCATACTCAACTGTTCCAACACAAGCCTTTACTATAGTAACAAGAGAGATACTCAGTGCATACTCAACTGTTCCAACACAAGCCTTTACTATAGTAACAAGAGAGATACTCAGTGCATACTCAACTGTTCCAACACAAGCCTTTACTATAGTAACAAGAGAGATACTCAGTGCATACTCAACTGTTCTAACACAAGCCTTTACTATAGTAACAAGAGAGATACTCAGTGCATACTCAACTGTTCCAACACAAGCCTTTACTATAGTAACAAGAGAGATACTCAGTGCATACTCAACTGTTCTAACACAAGCCTTTACTTTAGTAACAAGAGAGATACTCAGTGCATACTCAACTGTTCTAACACAAACCTTTACTATAGTAACAAGAGAGATACTCAGTGCATACTCAACTGTTCCAACACAAGCCTTTACTATAGTAACAAGAGAGATACTCAGTGCATACTCAACTGTTCCAACACAAGCCTTTACTATAGTAACAAGAGATATACTCAGTGCATACTCAACTGTTCTAACACAAACCTTTACTATAGTAACAAGAGAGATACTCAATGCATACTCAACTGTTCCAACACAAGCCTTTACTATAGTAACAAGAGAGATACTCAGTGCATACTCAACTGTTCCAACACAAGCCTTTACTATAGTAACAAGAGAGATACTCAGTGCATACTCAACTGTTCTAACACAAACCTTTACTATAGTAACAAGAGAGATACTCAGTGCATACTCAACTGTTCCAACACAAGCCTTTACTATAGTAACAAGAGAGATACTCAGTGCATACTCAACTGTTCTAACACAAGCCTTTACTATAGTAACAAGAGAGATACACACAGCATACTCAACTGTTCCAACACAAGCCTTTACTATAGTAACAAGAGAGATACTCAGTGCATACTCAACTGTTCTAACACAAGCCTTTACTATATTAACAAGAGAGATACTCAGTGCATACTCAACTGTTCTAACACAAACCTTTACTATAGTAACAAAAGAGATACTCAGTGCATACTCAACTGTTCCAACACAAGCCTTTACTATAGTAACAAGAGAGATACTCAGTGCATACTCAACTGTTTCAACACAAGCCTTTACTATAGTAACAAGACAATGTTTGAGAGCTGCCAAACATCAGTTGGGTCCACACTGTCTGGTTACTGGCCCACAATAGGGTGTGTTGAACTCTATTATCACACTCCTCTCTGGTCTGCACCACATGGTTGGGGCCAGGAGTTTTTCCTGACACCATGACTCTGACCAGGTAAAACTCCTGGTCCCAGACCTTTTCCTGGTCAGATCACATGGGACATTTTCCTGCTTTACTCCTGAGACATGATGTGTTGCAATTTGCGTCCCAGCTCATCATCTGGCATCCAGCGAAAGATGTCACTGGCCCGAAAAATTCCACACCCCTGCCTTCTCTGATCAAATCACTTTTCAGTGGATGAAACATAAAACACAGCACAGGGAGCTGCTACTGGGCGTGCAGCTAAACAGATATAGCATCAGACTACTTGTTAATATATTATACCAGGTTAACCTAGATAGGATCTGGACTCTTGGCAGTATGCTCAAATGTTGGACTAGCTGCATGTCCATGCAGCTTATATACTGTACTGTACTACCCTGTGGAACACTTTCCCATATATTTGGGATGGAAGCCTGCAGATTTCTCCTAATGCATATAACTGCGTCTACACAACAGTGGTCCATGGACTCAGCTCTACTTTAAACAACATGAGGTATGGAAAGTTCTGGCAAACAGGTTTTGGGGTACAGTATTGCTCTAAAGATGAAGGATTTACACCATGAAAGCCAGTTATTCTCCTCTGGTGGCTAACGCCTGGAGGTGGTCTTCTTTTTCAGCACTACAGATAACACAGGAAGATGCAACACAACATACACAACACAACAGACTGACCTCCAGCAGGCAGGGAGAGGGCAAGATGAAGAGGGAGTCGGGGGAAGGGTGTATTATGGAAGGAGAGGACAGGGAGGGAAGGAATGGAAAGGGACAAGACAGGGAGAAAGAAAGAGAGTGACTGTGCAAGAATTAGAAAGAGGAGGTCAGGTTAAAAGTGAGAATTCGGTAGAGCTAAACGAGTTGGCAATATTGTGTATGTATACGAGCCTTTGACCGCCGCTACAGATATCTGCAGGGAAGTTTTGGGGAGTATTATTTTAAACTTTTGACGCTGATTGTTTTCAATGGGTTTGAATAGTCTGGCGTCACTGGGGAGAGGAGAGTGGGAGAAAGAGAGGAGAGGAGAGAGGGTGAAAATGTGGTTCCAATCACTCACAAAGATGCTTTTGTTCTGCGGCTGAGGCCCTCACTCTCTTAGTGAGCCCTCAGGAGCCTGCAAACTGGAGCTCTCCTCTCATCACAGGCCTTATTATACTGAAGATGACTGCACTTCCAGTTACAGTTTGGGTGGTTGCTACAGCATGGACCTGGGAGGGGCATTTATTACAACTAGCTGCGAACTAGGTGACATAGGGTGACATTTAGCTGACACAGGGTTACATTTAGGTGACATCGGGTGACATTTATGTGACATTTAGGTGATATAGGGTGACATTTAGGTGATATAGGGTGACATTTAGTTGACACAGGGTGACATTTAGGTGACATGGGGTGACATTTAGGTGACATTTAGGTGACATGGGGTGACATTTCGGTGATATAGGGTGACATTTAGGTGACATAGGGTCATATAGGGTGAAATTTAGGTGACAAGGGGACAGGTGACATAGGGTGACATTTAGGTGACAGGGTGACATTTAGGTGGTATAGGGTGACATTTAAGTGACAGGGTGACATTTAAGTGACAGGGTGACATTTAAGTGACATAGGGTGACATTTAGGTGTCATGGTGACATTTAGGTGACAGGGTGACATTTAGGTGATATAGGGTGACATTTAAGTGACATAGGGTGACATTTAGGTAACAGGGTGACATTTAGGTGACAGGGTGACATTTAGGTGATATAGAGTGACATTTAAGTGACATAGAGTGACATTTAGGTGATATAGGGTGACATTTAGTTGACACAGGGTGACATTTAGGTGACATGGGGTGACATTTCGGTGATATAGGGTGACATTTAGGTGACATAGGGTCTTATAGGGTGACATTTAGGTGACAAGGGGACAGGTGATATAGGGTGACATTTAGGTGACAGGGTGACATTTAGGTGATATAGGGTGACATTTAAGTGACATAGGGTGACATTTAGGTAACAGGGTGACATTTAGGTGACAGGGTGACATTTAGGTGACAGGGTGACATTTAGGTGATATAGGGTGACATTTAAGTGACATAGGGTGACATTTAGGTGACAGGGTGACATTTAGGTGACAGGGTGACATTTAGGTGATATAGGGTGACATTTAAGTGACATAGGCTGACATTTTGATAGCACAAAAATGCTTTTTAAATTATCTTAATACCAATTGTATCCAACATGAGTATATTTAAAGCCATTATTCTATTAGCATACTTTATTGGTATGTTTGTGTGTATGTCACACATTTTGTCCTGACCACAGAGTGAGAGCACAGTCGGCCTCTTCTCTTAATTTAACCCAACCAAACTGATCTGAGCTGAGGAAAGTAACCAAAATAGATGTCATGTTTTGTTTAGAGTGAGTCAACATACAGGAGAGCAAAAACAGCCTCCACGCACGCGCACGCACCGCACACACACACACACACACACACACACACACACACACACACACACACACACACACACACACACACACACACACACACACACACACACACACACACACACACACACACACACACACACACACACACACACACACACACACACACACAGAGGCAGCGAGAGGTCTCTGTACAGTATGAGCTGCACTCAGTGTTTCAGTGTTCCTCTCAGAGCTACAGCTAATAGCTAGCCAAGGCCCTGCCGGAGAGGCTTTATCCTCTTCCTCTAACACACACACCTTCATACACACTCATACGCACGTACCACGCACACACACATGCGAACCAGCATAAATACATGCTCACATACACACCTGTTACATAAGCACATAAATTCACAAGCCAATAGAATGCACACAGACACATAAACTCCACCCCTAAAGAGGTTTGGCTTGTACAGAACTTCTCTCCAGATAATAGTAAGAAATACTTTAATATGAATTAGTTACACGTCTGCGCCAAACAATACTGAACCAAGAATGAGATGTCTGTGTGTTGCCCTGCACCTTGGCTCACCTTGTGTACCGTACAGAGTTTCTATTTAGTATGCATACGACAGTGTATGTTTGTGCTTCTTTAGTATGCATACGACAGTGTATGTTTGTGCGTCTTTAGTATGCATACGACAGTGTATGTTTGTGCGTCTTTAGTAGGCATACGACAGGGTTTCTCCCAAACCAAACGTTACAGGGATTTAAGCGCCAAGAACACATTTCCTCCCTTGTGACTAACAGAACAGTTCACAAAAAGCACCAGATTAAATCAAGTTTAAACTCTCCAAAAACATTGAACAGTATAAAAAAACATCCCTGTGGCAACAGATCCACAGTGGCGCGCCGAGGTTTACAAATAAGCTTAAGGGCATGTTTCAAACCCTGAGGAGAGGGAGATGGGGGAAGATGGGGAAACGTAGTGAATGAAAGAGGTGGAGAATGAAGGATGGAGAGAGGAAGAGAAGAGAGGGTTAAGAGAAGAGAGGGTTAAGAGAAGAGAGGGTTAAGAGAAGGGGGAGAGAGGGCTAAGAGAAGGGGGAGAGAGGTAGGGAAGGAGAGAGGGTTAAGAGAAGGGGGAGAGAGGTTTATGAGGAGAGAGGGTTAAGAGAAGGGGGAGAGTGTTAAGAGAAGGGGGAGAGAGGTAGGGAAGGAGAGAGGGTTAAGAGAAGGGGGAGAGAGGTGGGGAAGGAGAGAGGGTTAAGAGAAGTGGGAGAGAGGGTTAAGAGAAGGGGGAGAGAGGTAGGGAAGGAGAGAGGTTTAAGAGAAGGGGGAGAGAGGTAGGGAAGGAGAGAGGGTTAAGAGAAGAGAGGGTTAAGAGAAGTGGGAGAGAGGGTTAAGAGAAGGGGGAGAGAGGTAGGGAAGGAGAGAGGGTTAAGAGAAGGGGGAGAGAGGTTAAGAGGGGGGAGAGGGTAGGGAAGGAGAGGGGTTAAGAAGAGAGAGGTAGGGAAGGAGAGAGGGTTAAGAGAAGGGGGAGAGAGGGTTAAGAGAAGGGGTAACAGGGTGACAGAGTGACAATCACATAATTGGTGAAGCAAAGGGAAATTCTAAATTGATATGGGAGAATCTAAAAAAGTTAACAGGGAAAGACCATAGTAACACTGCAAAAAGACTAGAAATCATGGTGAATAACAATCTAACACAGGATGCAGTCGAAATAGCAATAGCCTTCAATTCCTACTTTATTGACTCTGTCAGGGTACTGACACAGAACCCCTCCACTGGTTTCTTGGGCTCAGTGCTAGTGAATGACACTCAACCTGTCTTCATCATAAGGGAGGTTTCTGAGTCAAAGGTGAACAAGGTGATTAGCTCACTAAAGAACTCTAAAGCCAAAGATGTGTTTGGGATGGACTCTACCTTTCTTAAAAACTACAAAGAGTCACTCATTGGCCCCATTAGTAAGGTCACCAACACATCTATTGGTTTCGGTGTGTTTCCAAGGGTATGGAAGTCGGCCATAATAACGGCCATCTTTAAATCAGGCGAGCCCTGCTGACGTGAGTAACTACAGGCCCATTAGTATACTACCTGTGGTGTCAAAGGTTGTTTAAAAGTGTGTAGCAGAACAACTGATTGCCCACCTCAACAACAGCCCCTTCACATTACACTCCATGCAGTTTGGCTTCAGAGCGAAACACTCCACAGAAACGGCCAACTGCTTTCTTCTGGAAAATGTGAAGTCCAAGATGGACAAAGGGGGTGCTGTTGAGGCTGTGTTTCTGGACCTAAGGAAGGCTTTTGATACTGTTAACGATGAGATTCTCATCACAAAATTGTCCAAGTTCAACTTTTCCCCTGATGCCTTGAGATGGATGAAATCATACCTTGAAGGCAGAACTCAGTGTGTCAGAGTGAGCAATGAGCTGTCGCCCACTCGTAGCTATGATGTGGTCGTGCCCCAAGGGTCAATACTGGGGCCCCTCCTGTTCAGCCTGTACATTAATGATCTGCCTTCTGTCTGTACTGGGTCTGAAGTTCAAATGTATGCAGATGATACAGTGATATATGTGCATGCAAAGAGCAAACAACAAGCTGCACAAGAACTCACTACTGTAATGGTGCAGGTTACAAAGTGTCTCATTGACTCGTGTTTGCATCTCAATGTGAAAAAAACTGTTTGCATGTTCTTCACAAAGAGGGCAACAGATGCTACTGAGCCAGATGTCTATGTGTCAGGGGAGAAGCTCCAGGTGGTATCCGATTTTAAGTACCTTGGCATCATACTTGATTCCAACCTCTCTTTTAAAAAGCATGTGATAAAGGTAATTCAAATAACTAAATTCAACCTAGCTAATTTCCGATTTATACGAAATTGTTTGACTACAGAGGTAGCAAAACTGTACTTCAACTCTATGATACTCCCCCACTTAACATACTGCTTGACTAGTTGGGCCCAAGCTTGCTGTACAACATTATAACCTATTCAGTCTGTCTACAAACAGGCTCTCAAAGTGCTTGATAGGAAGCCCAATAGCCATCATCATTGTCACATCCTTAGAAAGCATGAGCTCTTGAGTTGGGAAAATCTTGTGCAATACACCGACGCATGTCTTGTATTCAAGATCCTTAATGGCCTGGCTCCCCCTTCCACTCAATATTTTTGTTAAACTGAAAACCCAGACATATGGCAGCAGATCCACAAGGTCTGCCATGAGAGGTGACTGTATAGTTCCCCTAAGGAAAAGCACCTTTAGTAAATCTGCATTCTCTGTGAGAGCTTCCCATGTTGGGAATACACTGCCATCAGACACACATAACTGCACCACATATCACACTTTCACAAAATGCTTGAAGACATGGCTAAAGGTCAATCAGATTTTTGAACATGGTCCCTAGCTGTGTGTTGCCGCTTTCCAATTTGTCTGTTGTCTGTAGCTTGTGAGGTGTGGAAACACTTTGTTGCTTTTATGAATTTTGTCTTGCTGCTTTTTGTTCTATGTTGCTCTGTCTGTATGCTACGTCTTGCTTGTCCTATGTTGCTCTGTCTGTATACTATGTCTTGCTTGTCCTATGTTGCTATGTCTTGCTTGTTCTATGTTGCTATTGTCTATATTGTAATTGTTTTTAATAACCTGCCCAGGGACTGCGGTTGAAAATTAGCCGGCTGGCTAAAACCGGCACTTTTACTGAAACGTTGATTAATGTGCACTGTCCCTGTAAAAATAAAAATAAACTCAAACTCAAACTCAGGTAGGGAAGGAGAGAGGGTTCAGAGAAGGGGGAGAGAGGTAGGGAAGGAGAGAGGGTTAAGAGAAGGGGAGAGAGGGTTATGAGAAGAGAGGGTTAAGAGAAGGGGGAGAGAGGTAGGGAAGGAGAGAGAGGGTTATGAGAAGGGGGAGAGAGGTAGGGAAGGAGAGAGGGTTATGAGAAGGGGGAGAGAGGTAGGGAAGGAGAGAGGGTTAAGAGAAAGGGGGAGAGAGGGTTATGAGAAGGGGGAGAGAGGTAGGGAAGGAGAGAGGGTTAAGAGAAGGGGGAGAGAGGTAGGGAAGGAGAGAGAGGGGTTAAGAGAAGGGGGAGAGAGGGTTATGAGAAGGGGGAGAGAGGTAGGGAAGGAGAGAGGGTTATGAGAAGGGGGAGAGAGGTAGGGAAGGAGAGAGGGTTAAGAGAAGGGGAGAGAGGTAGGGAAGGAGAGAGGGTTAAGAGAAAGGGGAGAGAGGGTTAAGAGAAGGGGGAGAGAGGGTTATGAGAAGGGGGAGAGAGGTAGGGAAGGAGAGAGGGTTAAGAGAAGGGGGAGAGAGGGTTAAGAGAAGGGGGAGAGAGGTAGGGAAGGAGAGAGGGTTAAGACCGGCACTTTTACTGAAACGTTGATTAATGTGCACTGTCCCTGTAAAAATAAAAATAAACTCAAACTCAAACTCAGGTAGGGAAGGAGAGAGGGTTCAGAGAAGGGGAGAGAGGTAGGGAAGGAGAGAGGGTTAAGAGAAGGGGGAGAGAGGGTTATGAGAAGAGAGGGTTAAGAGAAGGGGGAGAGAGGTAGGGAAGGAGAGAGAGGGGTTATGAGAAGGGGGAGAGAGGTAGGGAAGGAGAGAGGGTTATGAGAAGGGGGAGAGAGGTTAAGAGAAGGGGGAGAGAGGGTTATGAGAAGGGGGAGAGAGGTAGGGAAGGAGAGAGGGTTAAGAGAAGGGGGAGAGAGGGTTAAGAGAAGGGGGAGAGAGGTAGGGAAGGAGAGAGGGCTAAAACCGGCACTTTTACTGAAACGTTGATTAATGTGCACTGTCCCTGTAAAAATAAAAATAAACTCAAACTCAAACTCAGGTAGGGAAGGAGAGAGGGTTCAGAGAAGGGGGAGAGAGGTAGGGAAGGAGAGAGGGTTAAGAGAAGGGGGAGAGAGGGTTATGAGAAGAGAGGGTTAAGAGAAGGGGGAGAGAGGTAGGGAAGGAGAGAGAGAGGGTTATGAGAAGGGGGAGAGAGGTAGGGAAGGAGAGAGGGTTATGAGAAGGGGGAGAGAGGTAGGGAAGGAGAGAGGGTTAAGAGAAAGGGGAGAGAGGGTTATGAGAAGGGGGAGAGAGGTAGGGAAGGAGAGAGGGTTAAGAGAAGGGGGAGAGAGGTAGGGAAGGAGAGAGAGAGGGTTAAGAGAAGGGGGAGAGAGGGTTATGAGAAGGGGGAGAGAGGTAGGGAAGGAGAGAGGGTTATGAGAAGGGGGAGAGAGGTAGGGAAGGAGAGAGGGTTAAGAGAAGGGGGAGAGAGGTAGGGAAGGAGAGAGGGTTAAGAGAAAGGGGAGAGAGGGTTAAGAGAAGGGGGAGAGAGGGTTATGAGAAGGGGGAGAGAGGTAGGGAAGGAGAGAGGGTTAAGAGAAGGGGGAGAGAGGGTTAAGAGAAGGGGGAGAGAGGTAGGGAAGGAGAGAGGGTTAAGAGAAGGGGGAGAGAGGGTTAAGAGAAGGGGGAGAGAGGTAGGGAAGGAGAGAGGGTTAAGAGAAAGGGGAGAGAGGGTTATGAGAAGGGGGAGAGAGGGTTAAGAGAAGGGGGAGAGAGGTAGGGAAGGAGAGAGGGTTAAGAGAAAGGGGAGAGAGGGTTAAGAGAAGGGGAGAGAGGGTTATGAGAAGGGGGAGAGAGGTAGGGAAGGAGAGAGGGTTAAGAGAAGGGGGAGAGAGGGTTAAGAGAAGGGGGGGAGAGGGTAGGGAAGGAGAGAGGGTTAAGAGAAAGGGGAGAGAGGGTTATGAGAAGGCGGAGAGAGGTAGGGAAGGAGAGAGGGTTAAGAGAAGGGGGAGAGAGGTAGGGAAGGAGAGAGGGTTAAGAGAAAGGGGAGAGAGGGTTAAGAGAAGGGGGAGAGAGGGTTATGAGAAGGGGGAGAGAGGTAGGGAAGGAGAGAGGGTTAAGAGAAGGGGGAGAGAGGGTTAAGAGAAGGGGGAGAGAGGTAGGGAAGGAGAGAGGGTTAAGAGAAGGGGGAGAGAGGTAGGGAAGGAGAGAGGGTTAAGAGAAAGGGGAGAGAGGGTTAAGAGAAGGGGGAGAGAGGTAGGGAAGGAGAGAGGGTTAAGAGAAAGGGGAGAGGGGTTAAGAAGGGGGAAGAGGGGGAAGGAGAGGGGTTAAGAGAAGGGGGAAGGGTAGGGAAGGAGAGGAGGGTTAAGAGAAAGGGGAGAGAGGGTTAAGAGAAGGGGGAGAGAGGGTTATGAGAAGGTGGAGAGAGGTAGGGAAGGAGAGAGGGTTAAGAGAAGGGGGAGAGAGGGTTAAGAGAAGGGGGAGAGAGGTAGGGAAGGAGAGAGGGTTAAGAGAAAGGGGAGAGAGGGTTATGAGAAGAGAGGGTTAAGAGAAGGGGGAGAGAGGGTTATGAGAAGAGAGGGTTAAGAGAAGGGGGAGAGAGGTAGGGAAGGAGAGAGAGAGGGTTAAGAGAAGGGGAAGAGAGGGTTAAGAGAAGGGGGAGAGAGGTAGGGAAGGAGAGAGGTAGGGAAGGAGAGAGAGAGGGTTAAGAGAAGGGGGAGAGAGGTAGGGAAGGAGAGAGGGTTAAGAGAAAGGGAAGAGAGGGTTATGAGAAGAGAGGCTTAAGAGAAGGGGGAGAGAGGGTTATGAGAAGAGAGGGTTAAGAGAAGGGGGAGAGAGGTAGGGAAGGAGAGAGGGTTAAGTGAAGGGGGAGAGAGGTAGGGAAGGAGAGAGGGTTAAGAGAAAGGGGAGAGAGGGTTATGAGAAGAGAGGGTTAAGAGAAGGGAGAGAGAGGGTTAAGAGAAGGGGGAGAGAGGTAGGGAAGGAGAGAGGGTTAAGAGAAAGGGGAGAGAGGGTTAAGAGAAGGGGGAGAGAGGTAGGGAAGGAGAGAGGGTTAAGAGAAAGAGGAGAGAGGGTTATGAGAAGAGAGGTTTAAGAGAAGGGGGAGAGAGGGTTATGAGAAGAGAGGGGTTAAGAGAAGGGGGAGAGAGGGTTAAGAGAAGGGGGAGAGAGGTAGGGAAGGAGAGAGGGTTAAGGGAAGGGGGAGAGAGGTAGGGAAGGAGAGAGGGTTAAGAGAAAGGGGAGAGAGGGTTATGAGAAGAGAGGGTTAAGAGAAGGGGGAGAGAGGTAGGGAAGGAGAGAGAGAGGGTTAAGAGAAGGGGAAGAGAGGGTTAAGAGAAGGGGGAGAGAGGTAGGGAAGGAGAGAGGGTTAAGAGAAGGGGGAGAGAGGGTTAAGAGAAGGGGGAGAGAGGTAGGGAAGGAGAGAGGGTTAAGAGAAAGGGGAGAGAGGGTTATGAGAAGAAGAGAGGCTTAAGAGAAGGGGGAGAGAGGGTTATGAGAAGAGAGGGTTAAGAGAAGGGGGAGAGAGGTAGGGAAGGAGAGAGGGTTAAGTGAAGGGGGAGAGAGGTAGGGAAGGAGAGAGGGTTAAGAGAAAGGGGAGAGAGGGTTATGAGAAGAGAGGGTTAAGAGAAGGGAGTGAGAGGGTTAAGAGAAGGGGGAGAGAGGTAGGGAAGGAGAGAGGGTTAAGAGAAAGGGGAGAGAGGGTTAAGAGAAGGGGGAGAGAGGTAGGGAAGGAGAGAGGGTTAAGAGAAAGAGGAGAGAGGGTTATGAGAAGAGAGGTTTAAGAGAAGGGGGAGAGAGGGTTATGAGAAGAGAGGGTTAAGAGAAGGGGGAGAGAGGGTTAAGAGAAGGGGGAGAGAGGTAGGGAAGGAGAGAGGGTTAAGGGAAGGGGGAGAGAGGTAGGGAAGGAGAGAGGGTTAAGAGAAAGGGGAGAGAGGGTTATGAGAAGAGAGGGTTAAGAGAAGGGGGAGAGAGGGTTAAGAGAAGGGGAGAGAGGTAGGGAAGGAGAGAGGGTTAAGAGAAAGGGGAGAGAGGGTTATGAGAAGAGAGGGTTAAGAGAAGGGGGAGAGAGGGTTATGAGAAGAGAGGGTTAAGAGAAGGGGGAGAGAGGGTTATGAGAAGAGAGGGTTAAGAGAAGGGGGAGAGAGGTAGGGAAGGAGCGAGGGTTAAGAGAACGGGGAGAGAGGGTTAAGAGAAGAGAGGGTTAAGAGAAGGGGGAGAGAGGGTTAAGAGAAGGGGGAGAGAGGTAGGGAAGGAGAGAGAGAGGGTTAAGAGAAGGGGAAGAGAGGGTTAAGAGAAGGTGGAGAGAGGTAGGGAAGGAGAGAGGGTTAAGAGAAAGGGGAGAGAGGGTTATGAGAAGAGAGGGTTAAGAGAAGGGGGAGAGAGGGTTAAGAGAAGGGGGAGAGAGGTAGGGAAGGAGAGAGGGTTAAGAGAAAGGGGAGAGAGGGTTAAGAGAAGGGGGAGAGAGGTAGGGAAGGAGAGAGGGTTAAGAGAAAGAGGAGAGAGGGTTATGAGAAGAGAGGTTTAAGAGAAGGGGGAGAGAGGGTTATGAGAAGAGAGGGTTAAGAGAAGGGGAGAGAGGGTTAAGAGAAGGGGGAGAGGGTACGGAAGGAGAGAGGGTTAAGGGAAGGGGGAGAGAGGTAGGGAAGGAGAGAGGGTTAAGAGAAAGGGGAGAGAGGGTTATGAGAAGAGAGGGTTAAGAGAAGGGGGAGAGAGGGTTAAGAGAAGGGGGAGAGAGGTAGGGAAGGAGAGAGGGTAAGAGAAGGGGAGAGAGGGTTATGGAAGAGAGGGTTAAGAGAAGGGGGAGAGAGAGGGTTATGAGAAGAGAGGGTTAAGAGAAGGGGAGAGAGGGTTATGAGAAGAGAGGGTTAAGAGAAGGGGGAGAGAGGTAGGGAAGGAGCGAGGGTTAAGAGAACGGGGAGAGAGGGTTAAGAGAAGGAGGGTTAAGAGAAGGGGGAGAGAGGGTTAAGAGAAGGGGGAGAGAGGTAGGGAAGGAGAGAGAGAGGGTTAAGAGAAGGGGAAGAGAGGGTTAAGAGAAGGGGGAGAGAGGTAGGGAAGGAGAGAGGGTTAAGAGAAGGGGGAGAGAGGTAGGGAAGGAGAGAGGGTTAAGAGAAGGGGAGAGAGGGTTAAGAGAAGGGGGAGAGAGGTAGGGAAGGAGAGAGGGTTAAGAGAAAGGGGAGAGAGGGTTATGAGAAGAGAGGCTTAAGAGAAGGGGGAGAGAGGGTTATGAGAAGAGAGGGTTAAGAGAAGGGGGAGAGAGGTAGGGAAGGAGAGAGGGTTAAGTGAAAGGGGAGAGAGGGTTATGAGAAGAGAGGGTTAAGAGAAGGGGGAGAGAGGGTTAAGAGAAGGGGGAGAGAGGTAGGGAAGGAGAGAGGGGTTAAGAGAAAGGGGAGAGGGGTTAAGAGAAGGGGGAGAGAGGTAGGGAAGGAGAGAGGGTTAAGAGAAAGAGGAGAGAGGGTTATGAGAAGAGAGGTTTAAGAGAAGGGGGAGAGGGTTATGAGAAGAGAGGGTTAAGAGAAGGGGGAGAGAGGGTTATGAGAAGAGAGGGTTAAGAGAAGGGGGAGAGAGGGTTAAGAGAAGGGGGAGAGAGGTAGGGAAGGAGAGAGGGTTAAGGGAAGGGGGAGAGAGGTAGGGAAGGAGAGAGGGTTAAGAGAAAGGGGAGAGAGGGTTATGAGAAGAGAGGGTTAAGAGAAGGGGGAGAGAGGTAGGGAAGGAGAGAGAGGGTTAAGAGAAGGGGAAGAGAGGGTTAAGAGAAGGGGGAGAGAGGTAGGGAAGGAGAGAGGGTTAAGAGAAGGGGGAGAGAGGGTTAAGAGAAGGGGGAGAGAGGTAGGGAAGGAGAGAGGGTTAAGAGAAAGGGGAGAGAGGGTTATGAGAAGAGAGGGTTAAGAGAAGGGGGAGAGAGGTAGGGAAGGAGAGAGAGAGGGTTAAGAGAAGAGGAAGAGAGGGTTAAGAGAAGGGGGAGAGAGGTAGGGAAGGAGAGAGGGTTAAGAGAAGGGGGAGAGAGGGTTCAGAGAAGGGGGAGAGAGGTAGGGAAGGAGAGAGGGTTAAGAGAAAGGGGAGAGAGGGTTATGAGAAGAGAGGCTTAAGAGAAGGGGGAGAGAGGGTTATGAGAAGAGAGGGTTAAGAGAAGGGGGAGAGAGGTAGGGAAGGAGAGAGGGTTAAGTGAAGGGGGAGAGAGGTAGGGAAGGAGAGAGGGTTAAGAGAAAGGGGAGAGAGGGTTATGAGAAGAGAGGGTTAAGAGAAGGGGGAGAGAGGGTTAAGAGAAGGGGGAGAGAGGTAGGGAAGGAGAGAGGGTTAAGAGAAAGGGGAGAGAGGGTTAAGAGAAGGGGGAGAGAGGGTAGGGAAGGAGAGAGGGTTAAGAGAAAGAGAGAGAGGGTTATGAGAAGAGAGGTTTAAGAGAAGGGGGAGAGAGGGTTATGAGAAGAGAGGGTTAAGAGAAGGGGGAGAGAGGGTTAAGAGAAGGGGAGAGAGGGTAGGGAAGGAGAGAGGGTTAAGGGAAGGGGGAGAGAGGTAGGGAAGGAGAGAGGGTTAAGAGAAAGGGGGAGAGAGGGTTATGAGAAGAGAGGGTTAAGAGAAGGGGGAGAGGGGTTAAGAGAAGGGGGAGAGAGGTAGGGAAGGAGAGAGGGTTAAGAGAAAGGGGAGAGAGGGTTATGAGAAGAGAGGGTTAAGAGAAGGGGGAGAGAGGGTTATGAGAAGAGAGGGTTAAGAGAAGGGGGAGAGAGGGTTATGAGAAGAGAGGGTTAAGAGAAGGGGGAGAGAGGTAGGGAAGGAGCGAGGGTTAAGAGAACGGGGAGAGAGGGTTAAGAGAAGAGAGGGTTAAGAGAAGGGGGAGAGGGGTTAAGAGAAGGGGGAGAGAGGTAGGGAAGGAGAGAGAGAGGTTAAGAGAAGGGGAAGAGAGGGTTAAGAGAAGGTGGAGAGAGGTAGGGAAGGAGAGAGGGTTAAGAGAAAGGGGAGAGAGGTTAAGAGAAGAGAGGGTTAAGAGAAGGGGGAGAGAGGGTTAAGAGAAGGGGGAGAGAGGTAGGGAAGGAGAGAGGGTTAAGAGAAAGGGGGAGAGGGTTAAGAGAAGGGGGAGAAAGGTAGGGAAGGAGAGAGGGTTAAGAGAAAGAGGAGAGAGGGTTAGAGAAGAGAGGTTTAAGAGAAGGGGGAGAGAGGGTTATGAGAAGAGAGGGTTAAGAGAAGGGGGAGAGAGGGTTAAGAGAAGGGGGAGAGAGGTACGGAAGGAGAGAGGGTTAAGGGAAGGGGGAGAGAGGTAGGGAAGGAGAGAGGGTTAAGAGAAAGGGGAGAGAGGGTTATGAGAAGAGAGGGTTAAGAGAAGGGGGAGAGAGGGTTAAGAGAAGGGGGAGAGAGGTAGGGAAGGAGAGAGGGTTAAGAGAAAGGGGAGAGAGGGTTATGAGAAGAGAGGGGTAAGAGAAGGGGGAGAGGGGTTATGAGAAGAGGGGTTAAGAGAAGGGGGAGAGAGGGTTAAGAAGAGAGGGTTAAGAGAAGGGGGAGAGAGGTAGGGAAGGAGCGAGGGTTAAGAGAACG
>NC_088216.1:62248060-62305560 GCF_036934945.1 Oncorhynchus masou masou
GACAGCGGCCACTATTCACCATGAGGGGACAGCTCCGTGTCACAGGGATTATATTTCCAACTCTGACTGGTGCTCAGGGCCCTTTGGGCTGAACACTGACTACAGACTGTAAGAGAGTGTGTCTTTTATCGCTGCCATCTTACAGCCGTTTTCTGCATTAATGTGAAGTGCGGGCCGCTGGCGTGTGGCGGGCACTAGTGTGTGTGTGGCCCACTGGCGGGTGCCGGGCACTGATATATTCTGCCCCTCCTCCCTCCTGACAATCAGCTTCCTGCCCCATTGAATCGCCACTAACGACCGGACTATCATTGGCTGCTGGCAAAGCCTGCTCATCAATATGCGTGCATACAATTAGAGCACCCAATTAAGAGGCTGTTCACGGAGCCATATGCTAATGAAAGCACAGAGAAAGCCAATAATACCCAGCTGAGAGTAGACCTTTTAAACCACTTCACTCTTCACTCTTAGGAGAACGCACCGGTTCTCTGTGGTTTTAGGAGAGGTAGTCATCTTTAACGGGATACAACGTTGTTGTAACGTCTCTTTGTTTTTGCGCTCACGCTTGTGAATTTGGAGTCCAGATAGCCAGACAAGCTTTTTCAGACCCACAAAATGTGTAGTAACAGTAAGCTGTGTTTTGGTATATTTCACTATTATTATTGAGGAAGAATGGGAAAAAAACAGAAATATTTAGGGTATCCAGTCTCCCATTTGCTTTTATTGTGTGAACCATTTTGAAAAGGAGGTAGTGTTATTTTTGGTTTTTACTCTCGTTTCAAGGTGTCCCTCTCCCACTTTGTTAGTTATAAATCAATCTGATGACGTGAAGCATCATAACCCTACTTAGACAGGAGACAGTGCTATTTTACACAGGAAGTTAATACAAAGACTCCTCTATTTAAAAAAGAAAGCAAATGGTCTGAAGTGAAGAGTTGATTTGACAAAACTCTTCCCCGAATGTTGTTTTAGAAAAAAATACATAAGTTGCATGTCCCTTGGCGTGTTCCTTTTACATATGCATGATTTTGTCGTTTGTTAGTTGTTCCCTCTTTGCTGTAAATATCACAAGTAGTCATAATGGTATGTCTGTTCTGAATAGCCCTCCCTCCCTGTCCATTGATGTGATGTTTGGGATGACAGCCAGCTTCAAACTGTCTTTATCACAACTACTCACAGCACATCTGAGACTGGGGATATTAATGTGTTTCTATAGCAATGTGAGAGCATGAAGACAATATAGGAGTGAACAATTATCATTGTTCCTATGTATTATAATAACACTTGTCCTTTTTGGTATTTGTTAAACTGTTGTGTCTGCTAGAGTATACTGTAGGTGAACAGCACAGAAGGTACAGTAAGTAAACCGTTCACCGCTAAACCATTCACCGCTAAACCGTTCACCGCTAAACCGTTCACCGCTAAACCGTTCACCGCTAAACCGTTCACCGCTAAACCGTTCACCGCTAAACCGTTCACCGCTAAACCGTTCACCGCTAAACCGTTCGTTATTCAGTCTTACTGGTACCCGGGTCAAGAAGATAGCATTCTGCTGCATAGCACGAAGGGTTGTTTGAATTTCTAGTGTTGAGTTTCACAATGAAAGCATTGTTTTGGTTGAGGAAATTAATCCAAACATGCATTATTGCAGTGCAATAACAATGTATTTTTTGGGCCCGGTATCCCGGTTAATGGACAACTGACAACAGCCCACAGTTAGTTTTTTGCTGGCTTCTAGTGTCACGTAAAGGGATATAAATGTTGTGTTCAAGTGCCTTATGAGGGTAAGATAATGATTTGCCATCTTTAACTGTAAAGCCCATCTTAGGCCTGCCCACAGCGGAGCCTCTCTTAGGGTTGTGTTTGAAACACAGGTAGCCTGAGCATGGAGAGATACACATTTAAATCCTAAGCGCTTTCTTTCTTTATCGAAGGAACTGCAAGAGGCTGTTTGTTAATACTGTTTTTGGCCTTCTACCATAGCATACCTAACGTGAGTCGTCATTCGCACCAGTTAACGTGGATGTAAAAAGCTTTTAACATCACCAAATTCTATTTTGCATTTTATACTTTGGTTTTTGAAATGGTCAGTACTGTCATGAACAAATTCAACGCAGGAGTTAGGATAATACAATGATAAGTTAGATTTCAGGTGTTGGTTGTCTTTTGGCCAGTTCTTTAGAGGAAAAACTCAAAAAGGGGAAAAATAAACTACAGGGTTTTTGGTTTTCTACACATTTCTTTGGTTACCTGTAACAAAAATAAAATGGGAAGAAAGCAGAAAATACATTAAAATAATGTGTTTAAATTTGGTATGGCACTGCAGAGAAGGTAATGCTTTTATGCTCACTGAAAACAAAAGATTTGTAATCTCACGTGCTATTCTTTTAGTCCAACTCACACAGTGAATTGCAGATAGCTTCTATACAGTAACTATAGTAACAATAGAACTTTGAACTGAAACTGAGTTGCCACATTTTGGTGTCCCGCAGAAAGAATTCCCCTTATTTCTTTAACATTTTGGACACAGTTCCAGATGGAACCTTTGTGGGATGAGGTATTCTCTGACCGTAATAATATATTTTTTAAAGCATTGCTTTGTATCACAGCTGATGTTTCTCAACTAACTACGAGAAGATAAAATAAAAAGGAATGAGTTGAAAAGGAATAATAAAAATGTATGACAAATTGTGGGGATAATGAGTGAGTGTTCTCAGGAGCTGAGGCCCCAGATCCTAAGTGCTATTCTCAATCTCCTGCCATCATTTAAACGGGCACACCCAGACACACAGAAAGGTATTCAGCGTAGGGTGGGTTGGGTATGGGTATTTTTGGAACAACGCTTTCTTTCCTGACAATACTAGTATAGAATGGTGTGAACCAGCAGAGTCAATAAAAACAAAAAACTACAAAATACACTTTGAAACAGAATTATATCACCATGGAAATATTGACCCTAAAAAATAAACAAAGAAACTATCAAATAAAAAAAGATGTGAAAACGATACCACTTTTTGGGTAACATTTTTCGTATTCCATAATCCTCAACCATTTTATTCAGATATCGCTGGGTGGATGCTCCCTCCCTCCCTCTCTCCTACCTCTCTCTCCCTCTCTCTCTTTCGGTGGCCTGGGCCCGTCCCTCCCTCCCTCCCTCCCTCCCTCCCTCTCTCCTACCTCTCTCTCTCTCTCTCTCTCGGTGGCCTGGGCCCGTCACTCTATCACGCATGAAGAAGGAGTAATGCAACAAAGGGCCCTCTTGCTGAAATCTGTTTTGTGGGGATTTCTTCTTTCTGTGTTTGGCTTAAGGAGGAGAGAGTCTTGTCTGGCTTGGGCAGAGAATGGGTAGAGAGTGGGCTTAGGGCAGAGTCCTGCCATCCAGTCTCAGTCTCACCTATGGATCACTGACTGGCTTGTACGCTTGGTTTCTGATGTGTGAGCAGATGTGGGGTAATCTTTGAGAAAACTACAACTGTCTTTCCTTCTCTCTCAGTTAACAGAAGAAAATAAAAAGCGACTGACAGGATCGTAGGAGAAGTATACACATCCTGGTGACTGTTCCAAAATATATATACATGATCTGGTGTGTGTGTGTGTGTCTACACTCTCCCTCACACACACCTGTATGTATATTTAAGTGGTGTGAACATCAAACTACCAGCACTAAAGGACTGTAGGGCGGCAGACCATCTGTCACTATCAGCAGGGAGAGGAGGACAGAGGAGAAGGGGGAACCTCCATATCACCACTGAGAGCTGTCTCTCTGGCAATACGCTGCTCATAGGGTGGGGGAGGAGGGGGGGGTGGTGAGGTGGGTGAAAAGGTGTGGGGATAAAGCAATGCTCCAGAGTGTTATTTTTGCATCGATACATAATGGAGGTCTAACCCTGTTTGAAGTTTCTCATTGTTGTTGATTTCTTGCTTTAAAAGAAATCATACTTTTTTTAAACTCTCTATATCTTCTTTTTTATGTGTCATAATTTCTCTTCCCTCCAATGGAGGGAGCGGGATTAAACCTCAAAGTCCCGCCCACTGGTTCAGCTCTTCCAATCCTACTCCAGCTCGTCGGTTGGAAGCTCATCCTCCAAATCTCGGTCATCCCGATCGCTAGGCAATGCCATGCTGCCATGAGTGATAGTTGCCATGAGCGACACTGAGCGTCTGTCCTCCTCAACCTCAGTGGGCTCCTCCTTCACATGGACCTGGTGTCTGAGAGACAGAGGGATGGGTTAGAGAGGGTGAGAGACAGCGAGAGAGAGAGAGAGAGACAGCGAGAGAGAGAGAGAGAGACAGCGAGAGAGAGAGAGAGAGAGAGAGAGAGAGAGAGAGAGAGAGAGAGAGAGAGAGAGAGAGACGTATTAGAGAGGCAGAGAGAGAGTTTGTGAGTGTGTGTGAGGAAAGTGTGTGTCTTACCCATACTGCTGTGGGCTGAGTGTAGGGCTGCAGCTACCGTTGCTGTTGACCTGTTCCACAGTGGAGCTGACGTCATTGTGACCCATCCCGTGTAGCATGCTGAGGCTGGCGGCAGAGGAGGGGTTAACCAGGCCCTGGCTGTTCAACAGAGTCAGACTGCTCTCTGCAAGGGCCGCCTAACACACAGAAACACACAGATTTACATTACAATAACCATTGTTTACAATGGTACATAATTTAAAAGACACTCACACACATCCTAATAGACTTCAAGTACTTATGGATCCACAAATACACTTTGTTAGTATGAAGGACTCATAGATTTATGAGGCAATAGAGATGCTTAGACTGGTGAGTCCTGTTGAGGTCTTGCTGATACTGAGTAATGCTGAAGACTAGAGCACTTTTAGGTTAACCCCTTACAACCACTAGGGGGCTCCTGAACTCTACACTTCACTGCTCAAGGGTTTAATGGTACAGTATGTGCAGGCTTGTTGGTATGTGTGTGTATGTGGGGTCCGGGTGGGTTAGGGGGGTAGAGAGAGATGTGCTGGTTGGTTTGAGTCGGGGTGGGGTAGGGGGGTAGAGAGAGGCCTGTTGGTTGGTTCTCCCAGAGGGAGAGAGAGAGAGAGAGAGAGAGAGTGTGTGTGTGTGTGTGTGTGTGCGTGCGTGCGTGTGTGTGTGTGTGTGTGTGTGTGTGTGTGTGTGTGTGTGTGTGTGTGTGTGTGTGTGTGTGTGTGTGTGTGTGTGTGTGTGTGTGTGTGTGTGTGTGCGTGCGTGCGTGTGCGTGTGTGTGTGTGTGTGATAGGAGTGGCACTGAAATTGATTTTCTAGGACAGGCACTAATTTTATTCAGTGACCTTAATTGACAAATACTTGATGCTATAAATCATCTGAGTCAAAGTCGGCTGGAGTAGAATGTGTGTGTGTGTGTGCGTGTGGGGAGGTGTGGGGAGGTGTGTGTCTGTACGTGTGAGAGTGTTAAGGGCAGGTGTGTGTCGTTAAGGAATGCACTAATTATAGGAGGAAATTGATATTAGTGTCCTTGATCATGACCGGCTATCGCACACATGTCACTGTGACAACCATCACCTGCAAAGTAGTGTACGTGTGTGTGTGTGTGTGTGTGTGTGTGTGTGTGTGTGTGTGTGTGTGTGTGTGTGTGTGTGTGTGTGTGTGTGTGTGTGTGTGTGTGCGTGCACTTGCACGTGTGTGTGTGCGTGTGTGTTTGTGTGTGTGTATATACACTAACCTGGTAGCTGGCGTTTAGGGAACCGAAGCCCAGGCCTGAAATCATATTCTTCACCAGAGTAGGACTCCTAGAGAGAGAAAGAGAGAGGGGGTAAAGAGAGAGGTAGAAGAGAAAGAGAAAGAGAGAGAGAAAGATATGGGGGGAATGGAAATAAACACATATTGACAACATGTGTGCAGAAGAGTTGGTCCAGCCAAAAACAACTAACAAGTGCAACAAACACACCTGCTACACACAGACACATACACACATACTGTAAACAGATGCTCTACACACACACACACACACACACACACACACACACACACACACACACACACACACACACACACACACACACACACACACACACACACACACACACATTGGTTCCAAGTCTCTGATATCTGTTGTGCAGGCGTGTATGTGTGTATGTGTACAAGTGTGTGTATGTGTACAAGTGTGTGTGTACAAGTGTGTGTGTGTGTGTTTGATTGTGTAATTTGTCCTGATTTCTCTGGAAGTTGGAAGGAAAGCTGTTTACACACTCTAACAGGCCTCTGTCCTACGTGTCTGTGTGAGTATTTGATTACACATGCTAGCAAACCTGCAGCATACACAGCCACACAGTAATGGTGCCGACAAATGGGAAACACACAAACACACACACACACACACACACACACACACACACACACACACACACACACACACACACACACACACACACACACACTGTACAGTTCCTTCAGAAAGTATTCACACCCCTTTACATCTTCACAGTTTGTTGTGTTACAGCCTGAATTTAAAATGGATTATATTGAGATTTTGTGTCACTGATCTATACACAAAACCCCATAATGTCAAAGTAGAGTGTTATTTTTTAGATTTTTGAAATTAATAAAACAATTAAAGTTGAAATGTCTTGCGTCAATAAGTATTCAAGGACTTTGTTATGGCCTAAATAAGTTCAGGATAAAAAATGTGCTTAACAAATCGCATAATAAGTTGCATGGACCAATTTCTTGTTAAATAATAATATGATTTTTGAATAACTATCCCATCTCTTTACCCAAAACAGTCAAATAAAGGTTAAATAAAATAAAAAATACAATTATTTGTAAGGTTCCTCAATCGAGAATTGAATTTTCAAGCACAGATTTAACCACATTTACCAGGGAGGTTTTCAATGCCTTGCAAAGAAGGCCACAGATTGATAGAAAAAGAATAGATGATGAATATGCCTTTGAGCTGAAGTTATTAAATAGGCTTTCGGTGGTGTATCAATACACCCAGTCAGTACAAAGATACAGGCGTCCTTCCTAGGAAGGAAACTGCTCAGGGATTTCACCATGAGGCCAATGATGATTTTAAACAGTTATAGAATGTAATGGCTGTGATATGAGAAAAACTGAGGATGCATCCTGTTTGAAATAAGGCACTTAAGTAATCCTACAAAAAAATGAACTTTTTGTCCTGAATAAAAAAAAAAATATCTTTGGGGCAAATCCAACACAACACATCACTGAGTATCACTGTACCACTCTTCATATTTTCAAGCATGGTGGTGGCTGCATCATGTTATGGGTATGCTTGTTAAACGAATTCCCCTTTCAGCAGTTCAATGGCACAGCGGTCTAAGGCACTGCATCTCAGTGCTAGAGGCATCACTACAGACCCTGGTTTGATTCCAAGCTGTATCACAACCGGCCGTGATTGGGAGTCCCATAGGGCGGTGCACAATTGGCCCAGCATCGTCCGGGTTTAGCCGGGCTAGGCTGTCATTGTAAATAAGAATTTGTTCTTATCTGACTTATAACATACAATTTTTATTTTTTAAATAATCTAAAATCTAAAACATAAATCTACACTGAAGTTGCTTACTAATAAAACATTGAATATTCCTGAGTGGCCGAGTTACAGTTTTGACTTAAATCAGCTTGAAAATCTATGGAAAGACTTGAAAATGGGTGTCTAACAATGATCAACAATCAACTTGACAGAGCTTGAATAATTTTTAAAAGAATAATGGGCAAATATTGTATAATCCAGGTGTGGAAAGCTCTTAGAGACTTACCCAGAAAGATCACCACAAAAGGTGCTTCTACAAAGTATTGACTTAGGGGTGTGAATACTTATGTAAATAAGTATTGTTATGTTATGTTTATTTATTTTTTAATATACATTTGCAAACATTTCTAAAAACATGTTTTTAGTTTATCATTATGGGGTATTGTGTGAAGATGGGTGAGAAAAAAATCTATTTAATCTATTTTGAATTCAGGCTGTAACACAACATAATGTGGAATAAGTCAAGGGGTATGAATACTTTCTGAAGGCACTGCATGCATATCATCTATCGGGGCCAGGGCTGACTGGCTGGCTGACTGGCTGACTGGCTGGCTGGCTGGCTGACTGGCTGGCAGGTAGATAAATGTGTGTGATGAGTTTATACCCAGTCATCTTTGGTGGTCTTCTCTTTTGGTATTCCACTTCGTCCACCGTCCACACGGCCCCCTTCACGTTCTCCACCCTCACAAAACACTTATGCAGACTCAGGTTGTGGCGCACAGCATTCTGAACAGAGGAAAAGAAAGAGACGGAGGGGGAGGAGATAGAGATACAGAGGGGGGAGGATAGAGATAGAGATAGAGGGGGGAGGGAGATAGAGATAGAGAGGGGGGGGGGAGATAGAGATAGAGATAGGGGGAGGGAGATAGAGATAGAGAGGGGGAGGGAGATAGAGATAGAGAGGGGGAGAGGAGATAGAGATAGAGAGGGGGAGGGAGATAGAGATAGAGAGGGGGAGGGATAGAGATGAAGGAGATAAAAACCATCCGATTTGAAGAATAATTTGCTTTCTTAAACACGAGGAATTCGTGCCTAAAAACAGCACTCTGTAACGGTTACTTCAGTTATACTGAAGAGAACCAAATACGACAAAACCCTGCTCAGACAAATAACGAGTGACTCGTGGACACACACACACACACACACACACACACACACACACACACACACACACACACACACACACACACACACACACACACACACACACACACACACACACACACACACACACACACACACACACACACACACACACACACACACACACTACAGACAAAACACTTTTGTCTGGGCCGTGTAAAATAAGACAAGGATGTGTATCCCCTCCCCTGTTTATTTATTTTTTTACATTTCTGTAATCAGCCACAATCCACCCACCCCCACCCCCACCCCCACCACTATCTGTGGCTCACTCCCCTAGGGATAGTCTTCTCTTTTCATCTACTATTTGTAGTTTGTTCATGCCCAATTTCATTACCAATTTTAATTTGTCTATAATTAAATCCTGCATATTTTCTCTGACACGCTTTTTTAATCCATGAGAGAGGGACAGGCAGAGCGTGCATCACTCCTCACCGTAATTACACACACACACATACATACACACATACGTAATTACACGAGCCATAATCAGCCCCAGACACCCCCCTCTCTCCTTCGAGTTGCGATGCTCAGTTTTGTAAATGAGTATGACCCCAATCTCAGCCCGCCACCCTTCCATCGCGGCTCCTCTGCTATTCATTGCTATTTGCATTTGGCTCCGTGATGAAAGCCTAATTCTCCCAGTTAAAACATTAGCAGTCATTTACAGCAGGTCACAGCACATGCACCCCCCCCCCCCCTCAACACAACACACCCTGGAGAGGAGAGAGAGAGAGACGTGTAGAGAGGAGAGGGGCGAGAGAGAGACAGAGAGAGAGAGAGACGTGTAGAGAGGAGAGGGGCGAGAGAGAGACGTGTAGAGGAGAGAGGGGCGAGAGAGAGAGAGATGTGTAGAGGAGAGGGGCGAGAGAGAGAGACATGTAGAGAGGAGAAGGGCGAGAGAGAGAGAGACGTGTAGAGAGGAGAAGGGCGAGAGAGAGAGACGTGTAGAGAGGAGAAGGGCGAGAGAGAGACAGAGAGAGACGTGTAGAGAGGAGAAGGGCGAGAGAGAGACGTGTAGAGAGGAGAAGGGTGAGAGAGAGACAGAGAGAGACGTGTAGAGAGGAGAAGGGCGAGAGAGAGACGTGTAGAGAGGAGAAGGGCGAGAGAGAGACAGAGAGAGACGTGTAGAGAGGAGAAGGGCGAGAGAGAGACAGAGAGAGATGAGGAGAAGGGCGAGAGAGAGACAGAGAGAGAGAGACGTGTAGAGAGGAGAAGGGCGAGAGAGAGAGACGTGTAGAGGAGAGGGGGTGAGTGTGGGAAAGGGGAGAAGGGATACAGATGGAATAGAGGGCTAATGCTAGAGGTAGTATTGGAGAAAGGTAAGGGTACAGTTAGGGGGGTACAGAGGGAATGAGACTGGGGTGGGGAGAGGAGAGGAGGGCTGTCAGAGAAAAGGGTGATGGGTAGGGACTTGTGTCAAATGGGAGGTGGCGTGTGTGTGTCACAGCGCCCACACAACAGACTGGTAGTTCTTACCTTTCAGCATACACCCCTTCAGTTATTGTCCTCAATGTGATAGTAGAATGCTTAAAAGGACCATGTTGGCACCAGCAGTTCAAGATAGACTCTAAAATGGTCTTATTGGATGAGTCACATCCTGTTGAATGTGACCCTGCTCTCTAACCCATAAAAATACATTCTCAACCATATTCAGAACCTTGGAGAAATTAAATCATATTCTGTTTAACTCTGACTGGACACCTCTCCTTCTACTTCTCTTGCTCTCTCTCTCTCTCTCTCTCTCTCTCTCTCTCTCTCTCTCTCTCTCTCATCCATCTCTCTCTCCCTCCCTCCCTCATCCCTCTCTCCCTCCCTCTCTCTCATCCCTCTCTCTCTCCCCCCCTCATCCCTCTCTCCCTCCCTCTCTCTGATCAATGTCTTCCAGTGGCTGACACTAGCTCTCCTCATGAAATATCCAGGCCCATTAAAGGACATACATCTTCCTCTATATTTAATACAGGCCAAACCTCAGGATATTTCATACATATATAAATATATAAAGGTAGATAGATCTATATTTAAAGGGCCGGGTCTAGGTAGAGAGGAAGTGGGAGAATATATGATTTGCTAAATTTCATAAAAGTGAGATGCGGAGGCAAAGATATTCCTGGCTGGCATCTCTCTCCCTCCCCACCTCAGTTCAAGGCTATTAGTGCAAGGCTCGGGTCGTGGCACTGCCTCTTCACCCCTCCTCTCGTCTGTCTCTCTGGAGGAGCTGACACTCAAATTAGATGGAGGCTTCAGTAGAAATGGGTCAGCACCTACACAGTCACGTTCCAGACAGGTGTGCGAGTGTGTGTGTGTTTGTATGTGTGTGTGTGTGTGTGTGTGTGTGTGTGTGTGTGTGTGTGTGTGTGTGTGTGTGTGTGTGTGTGTGTGTGTGTGTGTGTGTGTGTGTGTGTGTGTGTGTGTGTGTGTGTGTGTGTGTGTGTGTGTGTGTGTGTGTGTGTGTGTGTGTGAGTCATAGACTGCGAGAGTGAGTATGTGTGAGAATGTGTGTGTGTGAGAAACCATTGAGTGTGTGTGACTCTGTAATGACGCTGTGTGATAGTGAGGTGTGTTTCCACTGAGCTAAGTGGAACCGTCTTCGTAGGCCACAGAACTCTCCGGAAGACCAGGAGGGAGTGAAGAAGAGGGAAGGAGGGAGAAGTGAGGGAGGAAGAGGGAAGAAAAGGGGAGAGAGGGAGGGTGGAGGGAGGGAAGGGAGAGGGAGAGAAGAAAAAGAGGGGGGAGGTGGAGGAAGAGAGGGGGGAGGGAGAGAGGGAGGAAGGTAGGGATGGAGGGAGAGAGGGGGAGGGAGGGGAGGGAGGGATGGGGGGAGGAAGGGAGAGATGGAGGGAGGAGAATGGAGGTGGGATAAGTCAAATCTAACACCTCTCTGTGAAGAAACACAGCCACGTGGAGTGAGTCCACACACTTACGCACACACACACTCCACTCAGGGCATTGTGGGTAAAATGGCTTATAATCATCAAAACAGCTTGGTGTTTCAATGGCCATGTCAGTTTTTGAGGCTGCCGAGTGTGTGAGTGTGTGGGTGTGTGTGTGAGGAGGAATATTGTCTAATCTTTGTGTGTGGATGTTCAGTGTGTGTGCATGTGTCTACAGTAGGTGAGTGACCTCATGTCTATGCGGAGGAGTGTGTGTGTAAGAATGTGTGTGGACTCACCTTCCATGTGGCTGTGTTTCTCCTGAAGTAGGCGAACATTCGTGTAAACCAGTTATAGATCTCATTAAGAGTCAGCTGCATGTCTGGAGCCTCCAGAATGGCCTACAGAGAGACAGAGAGGGAACAACATTAGACAACGTCTCAACGGAGCTACCAATGGTTCACACAACTAAAAAGAGAGTAGAGGAAGGAGGCGAGAAGGATGGAAGGAGGAGGGGAGAGAATTTGAGTGGGTAGGGTAGGAGAAAAGCAAGATGAGAGGCGATGACAGGAAGAGAAAAGGAGAATAAAAGGAGGAGACTTACATGGCGTATGAGAGAGGCGTAGGTGAAGGGAGGTCTGACGTCAGCGTTCTTATAGAACTCACAGTTCTGCGCCAGCTCTACAGAGAAAACACACACTGTGTTAGTCCTTGATAGGTGTGTGTGTGTGCGTGTGTGTGTGTGTGTGTGTGTGTGTGTGTGTGTGTGTGTGTGTGTGTGTGTGTGTGTGTGTGTGTGTGTGTGTGTGTGTGTGTGTGTGTGTGTGTGTGTGTGTGTGTGTGTGTGTGTATACCAGTATGCTTGTATAGATTTCCAAATGTGTGTGTTGGAGGGCTGTATGCATACCCTCTCGTATACCTGAGGCGATGGGGGTGCAGAACTTGTCAGCGATGCGCCTGCGTATGGGTCCCACGCCGTGCGGGTGTGAGTGTGAGTGTGAGTGTGAGTGTGAGTGCAGGCTGGAGGAGCTGATGACAGAGGGGCCCTGGCGGACCGGGGTAATAGGGGCGGCAGCGGAGGTGGGGGGGTGAGGAAGACCCTCGGGGTACGCATCGCTCTCCCTCTTCAGCAGGGAGCCACTGGACGCCAGGTTCAGCTGGGGAGGAACAGGATGTGACATCATCAAATAGGGACCATCATCAACAAGATTCATGGTTCCACCTTTCCCTTTGGTAGGATAGATGGACAGTTAGCTATGCTGCTTGGATTTATACAACCCTTTAATCCACATCGACACAGAGACAAAGAGACATGAGCGATGCCAGCTGGCACAAAGACTATCTATCATAAGATCACCAACTCTGCCAGCGGAGAGCAAAACAAAGACCTCAGACTCAGTTACACAGACACACAATGCAATTAGTCCTCAGTGAACAAAAACAAAACAAAGCAAGAGATGGGAGTGTGTATGTGTGTGGACGCCTCTGTGGTCACACACACACAGACGCACACACAGCGGTGGCACGCTCTCTTCATGGCCCAGCTCGGCCCAATTAGGCAGAGCCCACAGGAGCAACGGGAACTGGAAACCAGTCCTCTGAGTCGCTCAGGGACACTTTTCCAAGGGCTGCTAGTTTAGAGCTAATTAAAACGATTGTGTTTGTGTGTGTGTGTGTGTGTGTGTGTGTGTGTGTGAGAGAGAGAGACAGAGAGAGACAGAGAGAGAGGGGGGGTACTCTGATCATCTCTGTCTTCTTTCCTTTCTCTCTCTCCCTCCCTCATCTCTCTCTTACTTCACCTTCCCTCCTATTTCTCCTTCTCTTATCTTTCCAGTCATGACCAGCCCCCACCTCCTACGTGTCCTCTCCCTGTCTGCTCCAGAGGAGAGGTCTGTACCATTCTGACTGATTAGGGGTCAGGCCTGTTTAACTGCTACTTCATTAGCTCTGGAAATCTGCCTCTTTCTCCCCAGCCCTTCATTCTCTCTCTTTCCATCCCCCTGTTAAACAGGTACTTCATTAGCTGTGGACATGCCACATCACCAAGGCAACACCACAACCCTCTTAATTGAGGGCAAGCTTTGTTTCCATTATGAAGACTCCTCCCTTCCAGCCCCCTCCTCCAATCTTTGACCCCCAGGCTTGTCTCCAGTGATGACTTAGGACACACCTCTTCCTGATTTCCCATAAGGTGCTAATGACAGCTGATGCTCTGCATTTGTCTCTGCACGCACACACACACACACACACACACACACACACACACACACACACACACACACACACACACACACACACACACACACACACACACACACACACACACACACACACACGTCCCACCACTCCACCGCAACCATTTACATACCCTCAAATTAAGACACTCCACTTCTAATTGACAATTAATTTCAACATCTTCATATTTTAATAAGACTCCTCGTCAATCTGAATAATGAAATATTCATTAGATACCTAATAACAGCCCTGCCTGTCTGCGCCAACCTGCCTGTCTGCGCCAACCTGCCTGCCTGCACCAACCTGCCTGCCTGCGCCAACCTGCCTGCCTGCACCAACCTGCCTGTCTGCGCCAACCTGCCTGCCTGCACCAACCTGCCTGTCTGCACCAACCTGCCTGTCTGCGCCAACCTGCCTGCCTGCGCCAACCTGCCTGCCTGCACCAACCTGCCTGCCTGCGCCAACCTGCCTGCCTGCACCAACCTGCCTGTCTGCGCCAACCTGCCTGCCTGCACCAACCTGCCTGCCTGCACCAACCTGCCTGCCTGCGCCAACCTGCCTGCCTGCACCAACCTGCCTGTCCAGAGGCACACAGCTCCATCCATCAACAGTGAAGACTGACTGATGGCTCGCACACACACACACACACACACACACACACACACGCACACGCACACGCACACGCACGGACACATGTAATTATGACTACATTATTAAATGTTTTATTACTGGGACCTCTGCTCATATATGAATCCAGAACAACAGGCTGTATACATATCTTGTAAACCAACAATTAACTCTATAGATAACCCTAATATATGAATAAATAAGTTGTATTCCACATTTGTAACACTCATCAACAAGGATGCAAACACCAAGCCTGACTGAAACACAAATGTACCTTAGTGGCATCTGCTACAACACAGTGAAAGGTAAGAGGTTTTTTTTTGTTGTTTTTTTTTAACTATGCTAGTCAGTTAAGAACAAATTCTTATTTTTAATGAGAGCCTAGGAACAGTGGGTTAACTGCCTGTTCAGGGGCAGGATGACAGATTTGTACCTCGTCAGCTCAGGGATTTGAACTTGCAAACTTTCAGATACTAGTCCAATGCTCTAACCACTAGGCTACCCTGCCGCCCCAGTTGAGAGGTGAGAGGTGAGAGGTGAGAGGTAAGAGTTGAGAGGTGAGAGGTGAGAGTTGAGAGGTGAGGTACTCACAGGTTGATTGAAAGGCTTTGGCTCCGAAGGGCGCATGTGTAGGTGGGTCATCATCGCCTGCAGTCGTTCACTCTCCTTGGACAGCTGAGAAACACACACACACACGCACACACACGCACACACACACACACACACACACACACACACACACACACACACACACACACACACACACACACACACACACACACACACACACACACACACACACACACACACACACACACACACACACGTACGCACGCACACACACAAGGACAGTGAAATTACACTTTTTTAGTCAATGATTACTATTGTAATAGTAGAGAAGCACAGTAGTAAGGGAAATAAGTCATTCTGCAGCTTTGCTACAGGCCCCATTCACATGTCTATACTCAGGCCCCATTCACATGTCTATACCTAGGCCCCATTCACATGTCTATACTCAGGCCCCATTCACATGTCTATACCTAGGCCCCATTCACATGTCTATACCTAGGCCCCATTCACATGTCTATACTCAGGCCCCATTCACATGTCTATACTCAGGCCCCATTCACATGTCTATACTCAGGCCCCATTCACATGTCTATACCTAGGCCCCATTCACATGTCTATACTCAGGCCCCATTCACATGTCTTTACTCAGGCCCCATTCACATGTCTATACCTAGGCCCCATTCACATGTCTATACTCAGGCCCCATTCACATGTCTATACTCAGGCCCCATTCACATGTCTATACTCAGGCCCCATTCACATGTCTATACCTATTCACATGTCTATACTCAGCCCCATTCACATGTCTATACCTAGGCCCCATTCACATGTCTATACCTAGGCCCCATTCACATGTCTATACTCAGGCCCCATTCACATGTCTATACCTAGGCCCCATTCACATGTCTATACCTAGGCCCCATTCACATGTCTATACTCAGGTCCCATTCACATGTCTATACCTGGGCCCCATTCACATGTCTATACTCAGGCCCCATTCACATGTCTATACCTAGGCCCCATTCACATGTCTATACTCAGGCCCCATTCACATGTCTATACCTAGGCCCCATTCACATGTCTATACCTAGGCCCCATTCACATGTCTATACTCAGGCCCCATTCACATGTCTATACCTAGGCCCCATTCACATGTCTATACCTAGGCCCCATTCACATGTCTATACTCAGGCCCCATTCACATGTCTATACTCAGGCCCCATTCACATGTCTATACCTAGGCCCCATTCACATGTCTAGACTCAGGCCCCATTCACATGTCTATACTCAGGCCCCATTCACATGTCTATACTCAGGTCCCATTCACATGTCTAGACTCAGGCCCCATTCACATGTCTATACTCAGGTCCCATTCACATGTCTAGACTCAGGCCCCATTCACATGTCTATACTCAGGCCGCATTCACATGTCTATACCTCGGCCCCATTCACATGTCTAGACTCAGGTCCCATTCACATGTCTAGACTCAGGCCCCATTCACATGTCTATACTCAGGCCCCATTCACATGTCTATACCTAGGCCCCATTCACATGTCTAGACTCAGGCCCCATTCACATGTCTATACTCAGGCCCCATTCACATGTCTACACTCAGGTCCCATTCACATGTCTAGACTCAGGCCCCATTCACATGTCTATACTCAGGTCCCATTCACATGTCTAGACTCAGGCCCCATTCACATGTCTATACTCAGGCCGCATTCACATGTCTATACCTCGGCCCCATTCACATGTCTATACCTAGGCCCCATTCACATGTCTAGACTCAGGCCCCATTCACATGTCTATACCTAGGCCCCATTCACATGTCTATACTCAGGCCCCATTCACATGTCTATACCTAGACCCCATTCACATGTCTATACTCAGGCCCCATTCACATGTCTATACTCAGGCCCCATTCACATGTCTATACTCAGGCCCCATTCACATGTCTATACTCAGGCCCCATTCACATGTCTATACTCAGGCCCCATTCACATGTCTATACCTAGACCCCATTCACATGTCTATACTCAGGCCCCATTCACATGTCTATACTCAGGCCGCATTCACATGTCTATACCTAGACCCCATTCACATGTCTATACTCAGGCCCCATTCACATGTCTATACTCAGGCCTCATTCACATGTTTATACTCAGGCCCCATTCACATGTCTATACTCAGGCCCCATTCACATGTCTATACCTAGACCCCATTCACATGTCTATACTCAGGCCCCATTCACATGTCTATACTCAGGCCTCATTCACATGTTTATACTCAGGCCCCATTCACATGTCTATACTCAGGCCCCATTCACATGTCTATACCTAGACCCCATTCACATGTCTATACTCAGGCCCCATTCACATGTCTATACTCAGGCCCCATTCACATGTCTATACCTAGACCCCATTCACATGTCTATACTCAGGCCCCATTCACATGTCTATACTCAGGCCTCATTCACATGTTTATACTCAGGCCCCATTCACATGTCTATACTCAGGCCCCATTCACATGTCTATACTCAGGCCCCATTCACATGTCTAGACTCAGGCCCCATTCACATGTCTATACCTAGGCCCCATTCACATGTCTATACTCAGGCCCCATTCACATGTCTATACTCAGGCCCCATTCACATGTCTATACTTAGGCCCCATTCACATGTCTATACTCAGGCCCCATTCACATGTCTATACTCAGGCCCCATTCACATGTCTAGACTCAGGCCCCATTCACATGTCTAGACTCAGGCCCCATTCACATGTCTATACTCAGGCCCCATTCACATGTCTATACCTTGGCCCCATTCACATGTCTATATTCACATGTCTATACTCAGGCCCCATTCACATGTCTATACTCAGGCCCCATTCACATGTCTATACTCAGGCCCCATTCACACATCTATACCTAGGCCCCATTCACATGTCTATACTCAGGCCCCATTCACACGTCTATACCTAGGCCCCATTCACATGTCTATACTCAGGCCCCATTCACATGTCTAGACTCAGGCCCCATTCACATGTCTAGACTCAGGCCCCATTCACATGTCTAGACTCACATGTCTATACTCAGGCCCCATTCACATGTCTAGACTCAAGCCCCATTCACATGTCTAGACTCAAGCCCCATTCAAACAACACTGTTTGTCTTGACGTTAACAGACTAGAGACTTATTCTGATGCTGATTCTCACACTGTGGACTCTTCATAAAATCCAATCAAGCCACATTAGTGTCAATGCTTCCCATCACACCAGTAAAACACAGATATTTAGGAGAGGGTGTGACGTACAAGAGAAAGAGGCACCCCCTTCGTCTATGATTTAACACGTGTGTAGTGTGTGTATGAGTGTGTGTGTGTGTCTCTGGGCTGTTCTCACTGTCTCACAGCACCAGTATCCCCAGGCAGAGAGAACCCCTCCCCACACACACCTAACAATCTCACACGTTATACACACACACACACACTCACTCACACATTACCCTACAGATACACTAGTCCCCGTTTGACATTGCTAACTGGCGTTTAGAGGGAGCTGCTGTGCAATAGCCTGCGGGAAACGTGTGTGTCTGTATGTGTGTGTTTGTACGTGTGTGTCTGTATGTGTGTGTCTGTATGTGTGTCTGTACGTGTGTGTCTGTATGTGTGTGTCTGTATGTGTGTGTCTGTACATGTGTGTCTGTATGTGTGTGTCTGTATGTGTGTGTCTGTATGTGTGTCTGTATGTGTGTGTCTGTACATGTGTGTCTGTATGTGTGTGTTTGTACGTGTGTGTCTGTATGTGTGTGTCTGTATGTGTGTGTCTGTACGTGTGTGTCTGTATGTGTGTGTCTGTACGTGTATGTCTGTATGTGTGTGTCTGTATGTGTGTGTCTGTACGTGTGTGTCTGTACGTGTGTGTCTGTATGTGTGTGTCTGTATGTGTGTCTGTACGTGTGTGTCTGTACGTGTGTGTCTGTATGTGTGTGTCTGTACGTGTGTGTCTGTATGTGTGTGTCTGTATGTGTGTCTGTACGTGTGTGTCTGTACGTGTGTGTCTGTATGTGTGTGTTTATGACAGAATGTGTGTGTGTGTGTGTGTGCGTGAGAGGCCTGCAGAAGCTGGCTGAATGAGACCAGCAGTAGGCTGTGTATTAGGGCAGCATTGAGTGAAGTGTGTGTGTGTTAATCTGTGTGTAGGTACTGTAACAGAGCAGTAGTGAGTGGGGATGCCTGTGCCTGGCTGAGGTAGTTGACATGGCAGGGGAAGCAGAGAGGACCGGAGAGCTGATGTGATGTGACACCGCCTGCCTCTCTGTCACGTTGTGTTCCCCAGTGGTGGCTTCAGGCGTGGGGCTAAACACTGCTTACCAGGGGCACCAGGGCCATGGCTAACCCTAACCCCAGCTCCAGACCCAATACCCTGGGCTTAACACCATGCTGTTTGGGGGTTATTTTGGGAGTGTGTGTGTTTGGCTGCTGGGAGAGAAGTGGGATGTGCCTAACAGACGGAAACACACCCATACACTCTTCATCATCTTGATGTGTTCCTCTGACGTCTTGTGCCTTTGTGGGGTAGTACAGCATGAGAACCATGATACTGTATGATTCAATGCAGTGATATAGCAGGGTAGAATTAGGGGGGAGATGGCTGAATCAAGTCTCCTCCTCCTTCTCCTCAGTAGTGAGGGACTGGACTGGGCTGGGCTGGGCTGGGCTGGACTGGACTGGGCTGCACTGGACTGGGCTGCACTGGACTGGACTGCACTGGACTGGGCTGGGCTGGGCTGGGCTGGGCTGGGCTGGGCTGGACTGGACTGGACTGGGCTGGGCTGGGCTGGGCTGGGCTGGGCTGGGCTGGGCTGGGCTGGGCTGCACTGCACTGGACTGGACTGGACTGGGCTGGGCTGGGCTGCACTGGACTGGGCTGGACTGGACTGGACTGGATTGGGCTGAATTGGACTGGGCTGGACTGGACTGGGCTGGACTGGGAGGTTTATAATTGGGGCCTGTGATGGCAGATTCATCTTTTAAATTACAAGCTCCAGTGCTTTCTCTAACCCCTACCCTGACTCAGACAAGTCACAGTCACAGAGAGTGTCTATGTGTGTGTGTGTGTGTGTGTGTGTGTGTGTGTGTGTAGCCCACCTGTATCTCCAGCTGTTGGACCACCTGCATCTGCACCCTGCACTGGGCCGTGCTGCGGTCATCCAGAGCATGCTCGTTGTTCAGATGCCTGAGAGAAGAGAGAGGGAGAGGAGGATAGAGGGAGATGACGACAGAGGGAGAGGACAGAGGGAGAGGAGGGCAGAGGGAGAGGAGGGGGGAGAGATAGAGGGATACACCTGGGTTAGAGCCCGTTAATGTCACGCAAAACAAATCATATTAATCCATCATATACTTTCTTCCATATTCACACATATTCAATGTAACACCAGACATATGTGCCACTGTGTGTGTCATTGGAAGAGGACAGTAGGGAGACGTGACTGTACAGCGTGCAGCAGATACCAACGCTCCAGTTTCTGTGATCCCGGCCAATGATGACTTCATATAAATAAATATTCACATTTATGTGACTGCAGATAGTTGTTTATTTTCCTGTTTAGAGTTTTTCAAGAGACCAGAGGGCTTCACACTCCTGTCCAAACAGACACATGGAAACACACAATAGTGGGCTTGTACCAAACACTTCACAGTATAAACTAGATTTCCTCCTCACAGAAAAAACACAACAAAGTCCAAACATGAAAGAGTCAACTGTTGAACTCAGTGTTAAACAAAACAACCAGACAGTGTACACAGTGGAGGAGAGATTGTGTGTCTATTAGTGAGGGGAGGGGGTTATGTAAAAAAGTACATTACATATGTATATCAGTTCAAAATAACCATATTATTTTTAGTGTGTGTGTGTGTGTGTGTGTGTGTGTGTGTGTGTGTGTGTGTGTGTGTGTGTGTGTGTGTGTGTGTGTGTGTGTGTGTGTGTGTGTGTGTGTGTGTGTGTGTGTGTGTGTGTGTGTGTGTGTGTGTGTGTGTGTGTGTGTGTATTCTATTCTCAGTGTGGGAGAACATCTGAACATGACCTCAGTGTGGGAGAACACCTGGACATGACCTCAGTGTGGGAGAACACCTGGACATGACCTCAGTGTGGGACAACACCTGGACATGACCTCAGTGTGGGAGAACACCTGGACATGACCTCAGTGTGGGAGAACACCTGGACATGACCTCAGTGTGGGAGAACACCTGGACATGACCTCAGTGTGGGAGAACACCTGGACATGACCTCAGGGTGGGAGAACACCTGGACATGACCTCAGTGTGGGAAAACACCTGGACATGACCTCAGTGTGGGAGAACACCTGGACATGACCTCAGTGTGGGAGAACACCTGGACATGAGCTCAGTGTGGGAGAACACCTGGACATGACCTCAGTGTGGGACAACACCTGGACATGACCTCAGTGTGGGAGAAAACCTGGACATGACCTCAGTGTGGGAGAACACCTGGACATGAGCTCAGTGTGGGAGAACACCTGGACATGACCTCAGTGTGGGAGAACACCTGGACATGACCTCAGTGTGGGAGAACACCTGGACATGACCTCAGTGTGGGAGAACACCTGGACATGACCTCAGTGTGGGAGAACACCTGGACATGACCTCAGTGTGGGAGAACACCTGGACATGAGCTCAGTGTGGGAGAACACCTGGACATGACCTCAGTGTGGGAGAACACCTGGACATGACCTCAGTGTGGGAGAACACCTGGACATGACCTCAGTGTGGGAGAACACCTGGACATGAGCTCATTTGTTATCATAGCTACAGAGAGAGGTCATAATCTATTATTTACTCCTAATACACTTCTGCCCTGAAATATGTGTGTGGGTGTGTGCATGATTATATGTTAGTGTGTGTGAGATAGAGTGTGTGTGTGAGACAGAGTGTGTGTGAGAGGTAGAGTGTGTGTGTGAGATAGAGTGTGTGTGTGAGACAGAGTGTGTGTGTGTGCTGTGTCTAAATGGCGGTGATGTTTGTTTCCTCTGCTGTGGGAGGATGCGGGACCTTCTGATCTTTCCCAGCGTACCGCTCCCTCTCTCCCTCCCCTTCTCCCTCTCTCCCCCCCCTCTCCCTCTCTCCCTCCCCTACTCCCTCTCTCCCTCCCATTCTCCCTCTCTCCCTCCCCTTCTCCCTCTCTCCCTCCCCTTCGCCCTCTCTCCCTCCCCTTCTCCCTCTCTCCCTCCCCTTCTCCCTCTCTCCCACCCCTTCTCCCTCTCTCCCTCCCCTTCTCCCTCCCCTTCTCCATCTCTCCCTCCCATTCTCCCTCCCCTTTTCCCTCTCTCTAACCCATTCTCCCTCTCTCCCTCCCATTCTCCCTCTCTCCCTCCCCTTCTCCCTCCCATTCTCCCTCTCTCACTCCCCTTCTCCCTCTCTCCCTCCCATTCTCCCTCTCTCCCTCCCCTTCTCCCATTCTCCCATCCCTCTCTCCCTCTCATCTCTCCCTCTCATTATCCCTCTCTCCCTCCCCTTCTCCCTCCCCTTCTCCATCTCTCCCTCCCATTCTCCCTCCCCTCCCCCTTTCCCTCTCTCTAACCCATTCTCCCTCTCTCCCTCCCCTTCTCCCTCCCATTCTCCCTCTCTCCCTCCCCTTCTCCCTCCCATTCTCCCTCTCCCCTTCTCCCTCCCCTTCTCCCTCCCCTCCCTCACTCCCCCATTCTCCCTCTCTCCCTCCCATTCTCCCTCTCTCCCTCCCCCTCCCCTTCTCCCCATTCTCCCTCTCTCCCTCCCCTTCTCCCATTCTCCCCCTCTCCCCCCCCATTCTCCCTCTCTCCCTCCCATTCTCCCTCTCTCCCTCCCCTTCTCCCATTCTCGCCCTCTCCCCCCCCATTCTCCCTCTCTCCCTCCCATTCTCCCTCTCTCCCTCCCCTTCTCCCTCTCTCTAACCCATTCTTCCTCTCTCCCTCCCCTTCTTCCTCTCTCTAACTCATTCCCCCTCTCTCCCTCCCTCCCCCCCTCCCTCCCTCCCTCCCTCCCTCCCTCCCTCCCTCCCTCCCTCCCTCCCTCCCTCCCTCCCTCCCTCCCTCCCTCCCTCCCTCCCTCCCTCCCTCCCTCCCTCCTCCCTCCCTCAGTCATTGCCAGGGTTATTTGCAGGTTGCTGCTGCCTACCCTGACTGTATGTGTACAACAATGTGCCATTAAAAAAGTTTTCTGGAGTTTCTAAAGGACTTGTGTATTTCAGAAAGTTGCTCATGACAACACTGATACGATGTGTGTATCTTTGTGTATTTCTTTAAGTGAGTGGGGAGTTTAAAAATATAAGACTGAGAGAAGAAATGAACCAAAAACAATGATGTCATGGCATGGGTAATCCCGGCAGAGATAGACGGCTCAACACAAATACATGGTAATAATAACAAAAACATGATCTCACCACCCTCTACTCCCCCTCTCTTTACACCCCCACTCCCTAACTCTCCCTTTACACTCCCACTAACTAACTCTCTCTTTACACCCCCACTCCCTAACTCTCTCTTTACACCACCACTCCCTAACTCTCTCTATAATCCTACACTCCCAAACTCTCTCTTTACACCCCCACTCCTTAACTCTCTCTATAATCCTCCACTCCCTAACTCTCTCTTGACACCCCCACTCCTCAACTTTCTCTTCACTCCTCCACTACCGAACTCTCTCTATAATCCTCCACTCCCTAACTCTCTCTTCACTCCTCCCCTCCCTAACTCTCTCTTCACTCCTCCACTCCCTAACTCTCTCGTCACTCCTCCACTCCCTAACTTTCTCTTCACTCCTCCACTACCGAACTCTCTCTATAATCCTCCACTCCCTAACTCTCTCTTCACTCCTCCACTTCCTAACTCTCTCTTCACTCCTCCACTCCCTAACTCTCTCTTTACTCCTCCACTCCCTAACTCTCTCTATAATCCTCCACTCCCCAACTCTCTCTTTACTCCTCCACTCCCCACTCCCCAACTCTCTCTTTTAACTCTCTCTCTATAATCCTCCACTCCCTAACTCTCTCTATAATCCTCCACTCCCCAACTCTCTCTTCACTCCTCCACTCCCTAACTCTCTCTATAATCCTCCACTCCCCAACTCTCTCTTCACTCCCCCACTCCCTAACTATCTCTTCACTCCTCCACCCCCTAACTCTCTCTTTACTCCTCCACTCCCTAACTCTCTCTATAATCCTCCACTCCCCACTCCTCCACTCCCTAACTCTCTCTCACTCCTCCACTCCCTAACTCTCTCTATAATCCTCCACTCCCCAACTCTCTCTATAATCCTCCACTCCCTAACTCCCCAACTCTAATCCTCCACTCCCCAACTCTCTCTTCACTCCTCCACTCCCTAACTCTCTCTAATCCTCCACTCCCTAACTCTCTCTATAATCCTCCACTCCCCAACTCCTCCAACTCTCTCTATAATCCTCCACTCCCTAACTCTCTCTATACCCCCTAACTCTCTCTTTACTCCTCCATCCCTCCTCTCTATTAATCCTCCCCCCCAACTCTCTCTTCACTCCTCCACTCCCTAACTCTCTCTATAATCCTCCACTCCCTAACTCTCTCTTTATAATCTCCTCCACTCCCCAACTCTCTCTATAATCCTCCACTCCCCAACTCTCTTTACTCCTCACTCCCTCCACCTCCACTAACTCTCTCTATAATCCTCCACTCCCCAACCACTCCCTAACTCTCTCTATAATCCTCCACTCCCCAACTCTCTCTTCACTCCTCCACTCCCTAACTCTCTCTATAAACTCCTCCACTCCCTAACTCTCTCTATAATCCTATAATCCTCCCACTCCCTAACTCTCTCTATAATCCTCCACTCCCTAACTCCTAACTCCTCCACTCCCCAACTCTCTCCTCACTCCTCCACTCCCTAACTCTCTCACTCCTCCACTCCCTAACTCTCTCTATAATCCTCCACTCCCCAACTCTCTCTTCACTCCTCCACCCCTAACTCTCCTCCTCCACTCCCTAACTCTCTCTATAATCCTCCACTCCCCAACTCTCTCTATATACTCCCTATCCTCCACCTCCACTCCCTAACTCTCTCTATAATCCTCCACTCCCCAACTCTCTCTTCACTCCTCCACTCCCTAACTCTCTCTATAATCCTCCACTCCCTCAACTCCACTCCCCAACTCTCTCTTCACTCCTCCACTCCCTAACTCTCTCTATAATCCTCCACTCCCTAACTCTCTCTATAATCCTCCACTCCCCAACTCTCTCTTCACTCCTCCACTCCCTAACTCTCTCTATAATCCTCCACTCCCTCATACTCCACTCCCTCTTCTCTTTACTCCTCCACTCCCCAACTCTCTCTATAATCCTCCACTCCCTCTCTCTCTTTACTCCTCCACTTCCCTCTCTTACTCCTCCACTCCCTAACTCTCTCTATAATCCTCCACTCCCTAACTCCCAACTCTCTCTATAATCTCTCCTCCACTCCCCAACTCTCTCTTCAACTCCCTAACTCTCTCTTCACTCCTCCACTCCCTAACTCTCTCTATAATCCTCCACTCCCTAACTCTCTTCACTCCTCCACTAACTCCTCATAATCCTCCCTCCCTAACTCTCTCCACTCCTCCACTCCTCTCTCTCCCTAAACTCTCTCTTTACTCCTCCACTCCCTAACTCTCTCTATAATCCTCCACTCCCCAACTCTCTCTTCACTCCTCCACTCCCTAACTCTCTCTTTAATCCTCCACTCCCTAACTCTCTCTATAATCCTCCACTCCCAACTCTCTCTTCACTCCTCCACTCCCTAACTCTCTCTATAATCCTCCACTCCCTAACTCTCTCTATAATCCTCCACTCCCCAACTCTCTTTCACTCCTCCACTCCCTAACTCTCTCTATAATCCTCCACTCCCTAACTCTCTCTACCTCCACTCCCTAACTCCATAATCCTCCACTCCCCCAACTCTCTTCACTCCTCCACTCCTCTAACTCTCTCCCTCCACTCCCTAACTCTCTCTATAATCCTCCACTCCCCAACTAACTCCCTCTCTATAATCCTCCACTCCCTAACTCTCTCTATAATCCTCCACTCCCCAACTCTCTCTTCACTCCTCCACTCCCTAACTCTCTCTATAATCCTCCACTCCCTAACTCTCTCTATAATCCTCCACTCCCCAACTCTCTCTTCACTCCTCCACTCCCTAACTCTCTCTTTACTCCTCCACTCCCTAACTCTCTCTTAATCCTCCACTCCCTAACTCTCTCTATAATCCTCTCCACTCCCTAACTCTCTCTCTCTCTCTATAATCCTCCACTCCCCAACTCTCTCTTCACTCCTCCACTCCCTAACTCCTCCACTCCCTCTCTCTATAATCCTCTTCACTCCTCCACTCCCTAACTCTCTCTATAATCCTCCACTCCCTAACTCTCTCTAAGTCCTCCACTCCCTAACTCTCTCTATAATCCTCCACTCCCCAACTCTCTCTTTACTCCTCCACTCCCTAACTCTCTCTATAATCCTCCCACTCCTTCACTAACTCTCTCTATAATCCTCCACTCCCCAACTCTCTCTCACTCCTCCACTAACTCTCTCCCTCCACTCCCTAACTCTCTCTATAGTCCTCCACTCCCTAACTCTCTCTTTACTCCTCCACTCCCCAACTCTCTCTATAATCCTCCACTCCCTCACTCTCTCTTTACTCCTCCACTTCCGAACTCTCTCTTTACTCCTCCACTCCCTAACTCTCTCTATAATCCTCCACTCCCTAACTCTCTCTTGACACCCCCACTCCTCAACTTTCTCTTCACTCCTCCACTACCGAACTCTCTCTATAATCCTCCACTCCCTAACTCTCTCTTCACTCCTCCACTCCCTAACTCTCTCTCTCCTCCACTCCCCAACTCCTCTTCACTCCTCCACTCCCTAACTCTCTCTATACTCCTCCACTCCCTAACTCTCTCTTCACCTCCACTCCAACTCTCTCTAACTCCTCCACTCCCTAACTCTCTCTTCACTCCTCCACTCCCTAACTCTCTCTACCCCTAACTCTCTCTTTACTCCTCCACTCCCTAACTCTCTCTATAATCCTCCACTCCCCAACTCTCTCTTACTCCTCCACTCCCCTCCACTCCCTAACTCCTCCACTCCTCCACTCCCCTAACTCTCTCTTTACTCCACTCCCTAACTCTCTATAATCCTCCACTCCCCAACTCTCTCTTCACTCCTCCACTCCCTAACTCTCTCTATAATCCTCCACTCCCTAACTCCTCCATAACTCTCTCCACTCCTCCACTCCTAACTCTCTCTTCACTCCTCCACTCCCTAACTCTCTCTTACTCCTCCACTCCCTAACTCTCTCTATAATCCTCCACTCCCAACTCTCTCTTACCTCCTCCACTCCCTAACTCTCTCTATAATCCTCCACTCCCCAACTCCTCCACTCCTCCAACTCTCTCTTCCACTCCCTAACTCTCTCCCTCCACTCCCCAACTAACTCTCTCTTTACTCCTCCACTCCCTAACTCTCTCTATAATCCTCCACTCCCCAACTCTCTCTTCACTCCTCCACTCCCTAACTCTCTCCTCCATAACTCCTCCACTCCTCCACTCCCTAACTCTCTCTATAATCCTCCACTCCCCAACTCTCTCTTCACTCCTCCACTCCCTAACTCTCTCTACTCCACTCCCTAACTCTCTCTATAATCCTCCACTCCCCAACTCTCTCTTCACTCCCTAACTCTCTCTATAATCCTCCACTCCCTAACTCTCTCTATAATCCTCCACTCCCTAACTCCCTAACTCTCTCTATAATCCTCCACTCCTCCTCCTTCACTCCACTAACTCTCTCTTAATCCTCCACTCCACTCCCTAACTCTCTCTATAATCCTCCACTCCCCAACTCTCTCTTCACTCCTCCACTCCCTAACTCTCTCTTAATCCTCCACTCCCTAACTCTCTCTCTCCCAACTCCTCTTCACTCCTCCACTCCCTAACTCTCTCTTACTCCTCCACTCCCTAACTCACCTCCCTAACTCTCTCTTTACTCCTCCCTATACTCCCTAACTCTCTCTATAATCCTCCACTCCCCAACTCTCTCTTCACTCCTCCACTCCCTAACTCTCTCTATAATCCTCCACTCCCTAACTCTCTCTATAATCCTCCACTCCCCAACTCTCTCTTCACTCCTCCACTCCCTAACTCTCTCTATAATCCTCCACTCCCCAACTCTCTCTTTACTCCTCCACTCCCTAACTCTCTCTATAATCCTCCACTCCCTAACTCTCCTCCTCCACTCCCTAACTCTATAATCCTCCACTCCCTAACTCTCTCTATAATCCTCCACTCCCCTTTTTAAACTCTCACTCCTATAATCCTCCACTCCCTAACTCTCTCTATAACTCCTCCACCTCCACTAACTCTCTCTATACTCCTCCACTCCCTAACTCTCTCTATAATCCTCCACTCCCCAACTCTCTCTTCACTCCTCCACTCCCTAACTCTCTCTTTACTCCTCCACTCCCTAACTCTCTCTATAATCCTCCACTCCCCAACTCTCTCTTCACTCCTCCACCCCCTAACTCTCTCTCTCCACTCCCCATAATCCCTAACTCCACTCCCTAACTCTCTCTTTACTCCTCCACTCCCTAACTCTCTCTATAATCCTCCACTCCCCAACTCTCTCTTCACTCCTCCACTCCCTAACTCTCTCTTTACTCCTCCACTCCCTAACTCTCTCTATAATCCTCCACTCCCCAACTCTCTCTTCACTCCTCCACTCCCTAACTCTCTCTATAATCCTCCACTCCCTAACTCTCTCTATAATCCTCCACTCCCCAACTCTCTCTTCACTCCTCCACTCCCTAACTCCTCTATAATCCTCCACTCCCTAACTCTCTCTATAGTCCTCCACTCCCTAACTCATAATCCTCCCTAACTCTCTCTTCACTCCTCCACTCCCTAACTCTCTCTATAATCCTCCACTCCCTAACTCTCTCTATAATCCTCCACTCCCCAACTCTCTCTTCACTCCTCCACTCCCTAACTCTCTCTATAATCCTCCACTCCCTAACTCTCTCTATAGTCCTCCACTCCCTAACTCTCTCTTTACTCCTCCACTCCCCAACTCTCTCTATAATCCTCCACTCCCTCACTCTCTCTTTACTCCTCCACTTCCGAACTCTCTCTTTACTCCTCCACTCCCTAACTCTCTCTATAATCCTCCACTCCCTAACTCTCTCTTGACACCCCCACTCCTCAACTTTCTCTTCACTCCTCCACTACCGAACTCTCTCTATAATCCTCCACTCCCTAACTCTCTCTTCACTCCTCCCCTCCCTAACTCTCTCTTCACTCCTCCACTCCCTAACTCTCTCGTCACTCCTCCACTCCCTAACTTTCTCTTCACTCCCCCACTCCCTAACTTTCTCTTCACTCCTCCACTACCCTAACTCTCTCTATAATCCTCCACTCCCTAACTCTCTCTTCTCCTCCACTTCCTAACTCTCTCTTCACTCCTCTCACTCCCTAACTCTCCCCAACTCTCTTTCACTCCTCCACTCCCTAACTCTCTCTACTCCCTAACTCTCTCTATAATCCTCCACTCCCCAACTCTCTCTTTACTCCTCCACTCCCTAACTCTCTCTATAATCCTCCTAACTCTCTCTATAATCCTCCACTCCCCAACTCTCTCTTCACTCCTCCACTCCCTAACTCTCTCTATAATCCTCCACTCCCCAACTCTCTCATCACTCCCCCACTCCCTAACTATCTCTTGACTCCTCCACCCCCTAACTCCTCCACTCCCTAACTCTCTCTATAATCCTCCACTCCCCAACTCTCTCTTCACTCCTCCACTCCCTAACTCTCTCTATAATCCTCCACTCCCTAACTCTCTCTATAATCCTCCACTCCCCAACTCTCTCTTCACTCCTCCACTCCCTAACTCTCTCTTTACTCCTCCACTCCCTAACTCTCTCTATAATCCTCCACTCCCCAACTCTCTCCTCCTCCAACTAACTCTCTAACTCTCTCTTTACTCCTCCACTCCCTAACTCTCTCTATAATCCTCCACTCCCCAACTCTCTCTTCACTCCTCCACTCCCTAACTCTCTCTATAATCCTCCACTCCCTAACTCTCTCTATAATCCTCCACTCCCCAACTCTCTCTTTACTCCTCCACTCCCTAACTCCCTAACTCTCTCTATAATCCTCCACTCCCTAACTCTCTCTATAATCCTCCACCCCCTAACTCTCTCTTTACTCCTCCACTCCCTAACTCTCTCTTCACTCCTCCACTCCCTAACTCTCTCTTTACTCCTCCACTCCCTAACTCTCTCTATAATCCTCCACTCCCCAACTCTCTCTTCACTCCTCCACCCCCTAACTCTCTCTTTACTCCTCCACTCCCTAACTCTCTCTCCATAATCCTCCACTCCCCACTCCCTAACTCTCTCTTTACTCCTCCACTCCCTAACTCTCTCTATAATCCTCCACTCCCTAACTCTCTCTATAATCCTCCACTCCCCAACTCTCTCTTCACTCCTCCACTCCCTAACTCTCTCTATAATCCTCCACTCCCTAACCATAGTCCTCAACTCCCTAACTCTCTCTATAATCCTCCACTCCCCAACTCTCTCTTCACTCCTCCACTCCCTAACTCTCTCTATAATCCTCCACTCCCTAACTCTCTCTATAATCCTCCACTCCCCAACTCTCTCTTCACTCCTCCACTCCCTAACTCTCTCTATAATCCTCCACTCCCTAACTCTCTCTATAGTCCTCCACTCCCTAACTCTCTCTTTATAAACTCCTCCTCCACTCCCCAACTTCCGAACTCTCTCTTTACTCCTCCACTCCCTAACTCTCTCTATAATCCTCCCCACCCCTAACTCTCTCTTGACTCCCCCACTCCTCAACTCTCTTCACTCCTCCACTACCGAACTCTATAATCCTCCACTCCCCAACTCTCTCTTCACTCCTCCCCCTCCCTAACTCTCTCTTCACTCCTCCACTCCCTAACTCTCTCTTCCTCCACTCCTCCACTCCCTAAACTCTCTCTATAATCCTCCACTCCCTAACTCTCTCTTCACTCCTCCACTCCTAACTCTCTCTCACTCCTCCACTCCCCACTAACTCTCTCTTTACCCTCCACTCCCTAACTCTCTCTATAATCCTCCACTCCCCAACTCTCTCTTTACTCCTCCACTCCCTAACTCTCTCTATAATCCTCCACTCCCTAACTCTCTCTAACCTCCACTCCCCAACTCTCTCTTAATCACTCCTCCACTCCCTAACTCTCTCTATAATCCTCCACTCCCCAACTCTCTCTTTACTCCTCCACTCCCTAACTCTCTCTATAATCCTCCACTCCCTAACTCTCTCTATAACTCTCCCCAACTCTCTCTACTCCTCCACTCCCTAACTCTCTCTATAATCCTCCACTCCCCAACTCTCTCTTCAACTCCCTAACTATCTCTTCACTCCTCCACCCCCACTAACTCTCTCCACTCCCTAACTCTCTCTATAATCCTCCACTCCCCAACTCTCTCTTCACTCCTCCACTCCCTAACTCTCTCTATAATCCTCCACTCCCTAACTCTCTCTATAATCCTCCACTCCCCAACTCTCTCCTCACTCCTCCACTCCCTAACTCCTCTTTACACTCCCTAACTCTCTCTATAATCCTCCACTCCCCAACTCTCTCTTCACTCCTCCACTCCCTAACTCTCTCTATAATCCTCCACCCCCTAACTCTCTCTTTACTCCTCCACTCCCTAACTCTCTCTATAATCCTCCACTCCCCAACTCTCTCTTCACTCCTCCACTCCCTAACTCTCTCTATAATCCTCCACTCCCTAACTCTCTCTATAATCCTCCACTCCCCAACTCCTCCACTCCTGCACTCCCTAACTCTCTCTATAATCCTCCACTCCCTAACTCCCTATAATCCTCCACCCCCTCTCTTCTTTACTCCTCCACTCCCTAACTCTCTCTTTACTCCTCCTTTACTCCCCACTAACTCTCTCTATAATCCTCCACTCCCCAACTCTCTCTTCACTCCTCCACTCCCTAACTCTCTCTTTTACTCCTCCACTCCCTAACTCTCTATAATCCTCCACTCCCTAACTCTCTCTATAATCCTCCACTCCCCAACTCTCTCCTCACTCCTCCACTCTCTCTATAATACTCCCACTCCCTAACTCTCTCTCCTCCACTCCCCAACTCTCTCTTCACTCCTCCACCCCCTAACTCTCTCTTTACTCCTCCACTCCCTAACTCTCTCTATAATCCTCCACTCCCCAACTCTCTCTTCACTCCTCCACTCCCTAACTCTCTCTATAATCCTCCACTCCCTAACTCTCTCTATAATCCTCCACTCCCCAACTCTCTCTTCACTCCTCCACTCCCTAACTCTCTCTATAATCCTCCACTCCCTAACTCTCTCTATAGTCCTCCACTCCCTAACTCTCTCTATAATCCTCCACTCCCCAACTCTCTCTTCACTCCTCCACTCCCTAACTCTCTCTATAATCCTCCACTCCCTAACTCTCTCTATAATCCTCCACTCCCCAACTCTCTCTTCACTCCTCCACTCCCTAACTCTCTCTATAATCCTCCACTCCCTAACTCTCTCTATAGTCCTCCACTCCCTAACTCTCTCTTTTACTCCTCCACTCCCCAACTCTCTCTATAATCCTCCACTCCCTCACTCTCTCTTTACTCCTCCACTTCCGAACTCTCTCTTTACTCCTCCACTCCCTAACTCTCTCTATAATCCTCCACTCCCTAACTCTCTCTTCACTCCTCCACTCCCTAACTCTCTCTTTACTCCTCCACTCCCTAACTCTCTCTATAATCCTCCACTCCCTAACTCTCTCTATAATCCTCCACTCCCTAACTCTCTCTTTAATCCTCCACTCCCTAACTCTCTCTATAGTCCTCCACTCCCTAACTCTCTCTTTACTCCTCCACTCCCTAACTCTCTCTATAATCCTCCACTCCCTAACTCTCTCTTCACTCCTCCACTCCCTAACTCTCTCTATAATACTTCACTCCCCAACTCTCTCTTTACTCCTCCACTCCCTAACTCTCTCTTTACTCCTCCACTCCCTAACTCTCTCTTTACTCCTCCACTCCGTAACTCTCTCTTTATACATCCACTCCCAAACTCTCTCTTTACACCTCCACTCCCCAACTCTCTCTATAATCCTCCACTCCCCCACTCTCTCTTTACTCCTCCACTTCCGAACTCTCTCTTTACTCCTCCACTCCCTAACCCTCTCTATAACCCTTCACTCCAACATCATTTTTTCCTATTTTCCTCTAAAATCCTCCACCTCTGCCCCCGCCCCACCCCAACCCCTCTCCAACTCTGTGGCTCAGTCATAAACAGTAGCCAGGTTTTTTCTGTGCGTCCCGACAATGAGTCTCTGTTTACTCCTCAGCCCTCTCAGACCGGGATTCAACCCACATTACCCATTACCATCAGCCCCACTAACCACAAACAAGAAAGTACTATACCAGATGGCATAGAGCGAGAGAAAGAGACAGAAGGGGAAATTAGTAAATGTCTCTACTAATTAGATAGAAGAGGAGAAGAGAAGAAAATAGGTGATGGGAAGAGGATAGTGGTGGGACAAAGAAAAATAAAGGGGAAGGGAGGAAAGGGGGAGAGAAAGAGAGAGATCAAAGATCAGAAGGAAGAAAAGAGCTGGAAATAGAAGAGTGTCTCCTCTCATCTCTCGTCTCTTCCTGCCCGGAGCGATGACTAAGGAAGGCTGAAGGGGAGCGCACTGTCGACCTGACGGCTTTATCTGTCACTGTTTGGTTTGTCTCTCTCTCTCTCTCCCCCTCTCACTCCACCTGCCCTGAGGCTGTGTGAAATAAGACACCAAACAACAGCTTTCCTCTCAAAACTTTCCCAGCCTGCCTCTGGCTTTGATCAGACTGTCCGCTGCCATCATTTCACAACACCTCCTCCGGGTATATGAGTGTGTGTGTGTGTACCATGCCATGTTAATACACACTATCCCTCAAGATATTATCTCAGTGGATAATTATAAAGTCTGTTTCTCTACCTTACAGACATTGTTAGGTCTTGGTAAAGCCTTGGTTAAGGGTTCCTTTGGCCTCTGTTAAAATATTCATAATGGGATTGCTAGGGGTTGGTTATGGGTTGTTATTTGTTAGCCACAAGTGGACTGTCCTGAAGCTGTTGTAGTAGAGATATCAGGATCTCAGTGGAATGTGCCTGTGTGTATTAGTGAGTTTGTTCGCCTGACATGTTGTGTGTTGTGACATCACGCTAACAAATAGTAACAACTTACTGTTTACATCAGGCTTAGATGTATCACCCCTTGTTCCCACCAGCACACACGTTCACATACACACACCCAATCTCCACGCTGTACCCCCCTCACCCCTCCCTCTCCCCTCTCCACTTTACACACCATCCCCAAAGACTCCAAACTGGCAAACAGACAAGACAAAGAGGCAAAGAAAGGCAGAGAGGAGAGAGAGAAGGAAAGCAGGGGGAGATGGACAGAGAGGTAAAGAAAGACAGAGAGGAGAGAGAGAAGGAAAGCAGGGGGAGATGGACAGAGAGGTAAAGAAACGCAGAGAGGAGAGAGAGGAGGAAAGCAGGGGGAGATGGACAGAGAGGTAAAGAAAGACAGAGAGGAGAGAGAGAAGGAAAGCAGGGGGAGATGGACAGAGAGGTAAAGAAAGACAGAGAGGAGAGAGAGGAGGAAAGCAGGGGGAGATGGACAGAGAGGTAAAGAAAGACAGAGAGGAGAGAGAGAAGGAAAGCAGGGGGAGATGGACAGAGAGGTAAAGAAAGGCAGAGAGGAGAGAGAGAAGGAAAGCAGGGGGAGATGGACAGAGAGGTAAAGAAATGCAGAGAGGAGAGAGAGAAGGAAAGCAGGGGGACATGGAAAGAGAGGTAAATAAAGACAGAGAGGAGAGAGAGAATGAAAGCAGGGGGTTTGATGGAGAATTTGATCAATTTGATTTTGAATTTGATGAATGATTTGATGAAGAATGCAAAAATCTAAGAAAGAAATTGAGAAACCTGTCCAACCAAAAACAGAGACCCGGAAAACCTGAGTCTACGCCTTCACTATGGCGAATCACTAAAACAATACAGAAATACATTACGGAAAAAGAAGGAACAGCATGTCAGAAATCAGCTCAATGTAATTGAAGAATCCATAGACTCTAACCACTTCTGGGAAAATTGGAAAACACTAAACAAACAACAACACAAAGAATTATCTATCCAAAATGGAGATGTATGGGTAAACCACTTCTCCAATCTTTTTGGCTCTATAACAAAGAATAAAGAGCAAAAACATATACATGATCAAATACTGATCTTAGAATCAACTATTAAAGACTACCAGAACCCACTGGATTCTCCAATTACATTGAATGAGTTACAGGACAAAATAAAAACCCTCCAACCCAAAAAGGCCTGTGGTGTTGATGGTATCCTCAATGAAATGATCAAATATACAGACAACAAATTCCAATTGGCTATACTAAAACTCTTTAACATCATCCTTAGCTCTGGCATCTTCCCCAATATTTGGAACCAAGGACTGATCACCCCAATCCACAAAAATGGAGACAAATTTGACCCCAATAACTACTGTGGAATATGCGTCAACAGTAACCTTGGGAAAATCCTCTGCATTATCATTAACAGCAGACTCGTACACTTCCTCAATGAAAACAATGTACTGAGCAAATGTCAAATTGGCTTTTTACCAAATTACCGTACAACAGACCATGTATTCACCCTGCACACCCTAATTGACAACCAAACAAACCAAAACAAAGGCAAAGTCTTCTCATGCTTTGTTGATTTCAAAAAAGCCTTCGACTCAATTTGGCATGAGGGTCTGCTATACAAACTGATGGAAAGTGGTGTTGGGGGTAAAACATACAACATCATAAAATCTATGTACACAAACAACAAGTGTGCGGTTAAAATTGGCAAAAAACACACAAATTTCTTCACACAGGGTCGTGGGGTTAGACAGGGATGCAGCTTAAGCCCCACCCTCTTCAACATATATATCAACGAACTGGCGCAGGCACTAGAAAAGTCTGCAGCACCCGGCCTCACCCTACTAGAATCTGAAGTCAAATGTCTGCTGTTTGCTGGTGATCTGGTGCTTCTGTCACCAACCAAGGAGGGCCTACAGCAGCACCTAGATCTTATGCACAGATTCTGTCAGACCTGGGCCCTGACAGTAAATCTCAGTAAGACCAAAACAATGGTGTTCCAAAAACGGTCCAGTCACCAGGACCACAAATACAAATTCCATCTAGACACTGTTGCCCTAGAGCACACAAAAAACTATACATACCTTGGCCTAAACATCAGCGCCACAGGTAACTTCCACAAAGCTGTGAACGATCTGAGAGACAAGGCAAGAAGGGCATTCTATGCCATCAAAAGGAACATAAATTTCAACATACCAATTAGGATTTGGCTAAAAATACTTGAATCAGTCATAGAGCCCATTGCCCTTTATGGTTGTGAGGTCTGGGGTCCGCTCACCAACCAAGACTTCACAAAATGGGACAAACACCAAATTGAGACTCTGCACGCAGAATTCTGCAAAAATATCCTCCGTGTACAACGTAGAACACCAAATAATGCATGCAGAGCAGAATTAGGCCGATACCCACTAATTATCAAAACCCAGAAAAGAGCTGTTAAATTCTATAACCACCTAAAAGGAAGCGATTCCCAAACCTTCCACAACAAAGCCATCACCTACAGAGAGATGAACCTGGAGAAGAGTCCCCTTAGCAAGCTGGTCCTGGGGCTCTGTTCACAAACACACCCTACAGAGCCCCATGACAGCAGCACAATTAGACCCAACCAAATCATGAGAAAACAAAAAGATAATTACTTGACACATTGGAAAGAATTAACAAAAAAACAGAGCAAACTAGAATGCTATTTGGCCCTACACAGAGAGTACACAGCGGCAGAATACCTGACCACTGTGACTGACCCAAAATTAAGGAAAGCTTTGACTATGTACAGACTCAGCGAGCATAGCCTTGCTATTGAGAAAGGCCGCCGTAGGCAGACATGGCTCTCAAGAGAAGACAGGCTATGTGCTCACTGCCCACAAAATGAGGTGGAAACTGAGCTGCACTTCCTAACCTCCTGCCCAATGTATGACCATATTAGAGAGACATATTTCCCTCAGATTACACAGATCCACAAAGAATTCAAAAACAAATCCAATTTTGAAAAACTCCCATATCTTCTGGGTGAAATTCCACAGTGTGCCATCAGAGCAGCAAGATTTGTGACCTGTTGCCACGAGAAAAGGGCAACCAGTGAAGAACACGCACAATTGTAAATACAACCCATATCTATGCTTATTTATTTTATCTTGTGTCCTTAACCATTTGTACATTGTAAAAACACTGTATATATATATAATATGACATTTGTAATGTCTTCATTGTTTTGAAACTTCTGTATGTGTGATGTCTACTGTTAATTTTTATTGTTTATTTCACTTTATATATTATCTACCTTACTTGCTTTGGCAATGTTAACACATGTTACCCATGCCAATAAAGCCCCTTGAATTGAATTGAATTGAGAGAGAAGGAAAGCAGGGGGAGATGGACAGAGAGGTAAAGAAAGACAGATACGAGAGAGAGAAGGAAAGCAGGGGGAGATGGACAGAGAGGTAAAGAAAGGCAGAGAGGAGAGAGAGAAGGAAAGCAGGGGGAGATGGACAGAGAGGTAAAGAAAGACAGAGAGGAGAGAGAGAAGGAAAGCAGGGGGAGATGGACAGAGAGGTAAAGAAAGACAGAGATGAGAGAGAGAAGGAAAGCAGGGGGAGATGGACAGAGAGGTAAAGAAAGGCAGAGAGGAGAGAGAAGGAGAGCAGGGGGAGATGGACAGAGAGGTAAAGAAAGACAGAGGAGAGAGAGAAGGAAAGCAGGGGGAGATGGACAGAGAGGTAAAGAAAGACAGAGAGGAGAGAGAGAAGGAAAGCAGGGGGAAATGGACAGAGAGGTAAAGAAAGACAGAGAGGAGAGAGAGAAGGAGAGCAGGGGGAGATGGACAGAGAGGTAAAGAAAGGCAGAGAGGAGAGAGAGAAGGAAAGCAGGGGGAGATGGACAGAGAGGTAAAGAAAGACAGAGAGGAGAGAGAGAAGGAGAGCAGGGGGAGATGGACAGAGAGGTAAAGAAAGACAGAGAGGAGAGAGAGAAGGAAAGCAGGGGGAGATGGACAGAGAGGTAAAGAAAGACAGAGAGGAGAGAGAGAAGGAAAGCAGGGGGAGATGGACAGAGAGGTAAAGAAAGACAGAGAGGAGAGAGAGAAGGAGAGCAGGGGGAGATGGACAGAGAGGTAAAGAAAGACAGAGAGGAGAGAGAGAAGGAAAGCAGGGGGAGATGGACAGAGAGGGAGCTGCTGTTTGAAGTCTATGCTAGCGCCATGGAAACAAAGAGCTGTGATTGTAAATGAGCTAATTAAGTAAACCACTAACGAAGCGTGGAAACAATTTGCTTGACCCTTCAGAGCAGAGAACTCTGGGAGCACAACACTAATCAGCTAGAGACGGGAGGGACCAGTTACAGACAGGTAACACACACACATACACACACACTGAATGACTTATGCTATCTTATAAGGCGTAACCTCGGTTTCTTTGATACCTTATCAGCACCCTGTCACAGGTTCTCTCACCACGTAAATAGAGATAGAGGGATTGAAGTGAGGGATAAAGGGATGAGAGAAGGCTGACAGAGAGAGAGAGAGCTGTTAAATAATGTAGACGGACACACAATAACAAAACGCTCTGCTCTACCAAGGGAGCCTGATGTAACCGATAGCAACTGATTCATTATTGATGGAAGGCTGTAGAAAGCTACACTGACTGACTGACACTCAGCACTGGCTAGTCGCTGCGTTCGCTGGTAGTGTGTGTCTGGGCTGACTGAAATAGTAGTACTCACTGTGGAGTCCTACACTAGTCACTAGAAAGTCATGCTAGGAAGAGTGAAAGTGACAATCCATCAGCAATAAGGGCCCAGTCCATTCTTTGTAGCATGGGCTGACTGACACACAGTGGCTGTGTGGAGGAGAGTCGTTGATGAATGCAGCTTCAGGGTGTTACTCACTTGATGAACTGTCCCATGTCATCACACAGAGCCTCACAGCCAGGCCATTTACACTCTCCATGGCCATAGAGAGGATGGGAACCTGCATGCTCCTCGTGGCTGAGAGAGCGAGAGAGAGGGGAGAGAGAGGGGGGAGAGAGGGAGAGGGGAGAGAGGGGAGAGAGAGGGGAGAGAGAGGGTGAAGAGAGGGAGAGAGAGGGGGGAGAGAGGGAGAGAGAGGGGAGAGAGAGGGTGAAGAGAGGGAGAGAGAGGGGGGAGAGAGGGAGAGAGGGGAGAGAGAGGGAGAGAGGGGAGAGGGGAGAGAGAGGGGAGAGAGAGGGTGAAGAGAGGGAGAGAGAGGGGGGAGAGGGAGAGAGGGGAGAGAGAGGGTGAAGAGAGGGAGAGAGAGGGGGGAGAGGGAGAGAGGGGAGAGAGAGGGGTGAAGAGAGGGAGAGAGAGGGGGAGAGAGGGAGAGAGGGGAGAGAGGGAGAGAGAGGGGAGAGAGGGGTGAAGAGAGGGAGATAGAGGGGGGGAGAGAGGGAGAGAGGGGAGAGAGGGGGAGAGAGGGTGAAGAGAGGGAGAGAGAGGGGGGAGAGAGGGGAGAGAGAGGGTGAAGAGAGGGAGAGAGAGGGGGGAGAGAGGGAGAGAGGGGAGAGAGAGGGTGAAGAGAGGGAGAGAGAGGGGGAGAGAGGGAGAGAGGGAGAGAGGGGAGAGAGAGGGGAGAGAGAGGGTGAAGAGAGGGAGAGAGGGGTGAGAAAGGGGAGAGGGGAGGGTGAAGAGAGGGAGAGAGGGGGAGAGGGGGAGAGGGGAGAGAGAGGGGAGAGAGGGTGAAGAGAGGGAGAGAGAGGGGGGAGAGAGGGGAGAGAGAGGGTGAAGAGAGGGAGAGAGAGGGGGGAGAGAGGGAGAGAGGGGAGAGAGAGGGTGAAGAGAGGGAGAGAGAGGGGGAGAGAGGGAGAGAGGGGAGAGAGGGAGAGAGAGGGGGAGAGAGAGGGTGAAGAGAGGGAGAGAGGGGTGAGAAAGGGGAGAGAGAGGGTGAAGAGAGGGAGAGAGGGGGGAGAAAGGGGAGAGAGAGGGTGAAGAGAGGGAGAGAGGGGGGAGAAAGGGGAGAGAGAGGGTGAAGAGAGGGAGAGAGGGGGGAGAGAGGGTGAAGAGAGGGAGAGAGAGGGGAGAGAGAGGGTGAAGAGAGGGAGAGAGAGGGGAGAGAGGGGGGAGAGAAAAATAGCAGGTTAGAATGATGTGAAGCTAACATAACAGATGTACAGACATCACATACTGTACAGACAACACATACTGTACAGACAACACATACTGTATAGACAACACATACTGTATAGACAACACATACTGTACAGACAACACATACTATATAGACAACACATACTGTACAGGCACACTGTAGACATCACATTCTGTATAGACAACACATACTGTACAGACAACACATACTCTATAGACAAGACATACTGTATAGACAACACATGCTGTATAGACAACACATACTGTACAGACAACACATACTGTATAAACAACACATACTGTATAGACAACACATACTGTACAGACAACACATACTGTACAGACAACACATACTGTATAGACAGCACATACTGTACAGGACCACTGTACAGACAACACATACTGTATAGACAACACATACTGTACAGACAACACATGCTGTATAGACAACACATACTGTATAGACAACACATGCTGTATAGACAACACATACTGTATAGACAACACATACTGTACAGACAACACATGCTGTATAGACAACACATACTGTATAGACAACACATGCTGTATAGACAACACATACTGTATAGACAACACATGCTGTATAGACAACACATACTGTATAGACAACACATACTGTATAGACAACACATACTGTACAGGACCACTGTACAGACAACACATACTGTATAGACAACACATACTGTACAGGACCACTGTACAGACAACACATACTGTATAGACAACACATACTGTACAGACAACACATGCTGTATAGACAACACATACTGTATAGACAACACATACTGTACAGACAACACATACTGTATAGACAACACATACTGTATAGACAACACATACTGTATAGACAACACATACTGTACAGGACCACTGTACAGACAACACATACTGTACAGACAACACATACTGTATAGACAACACATACTGTACAGACAACACATACTGTACAGACAACACATGCTGTGTAGACAACACATACTGTATAGACAACACATACTGTATAGACAACACATACTGTATAGACAACACATACTGTACAGGACCACTGTACAGACAACACATGCTGTATCGACAACACATGCTGTATAGACAACACATACTGTATAGACAACACATACTGTACAGACAACACATACTGTATAGACAACACATACTGTACAGACAACACATACTGTATAGACAACACATACTGTATAGACAACACATACTGTACAGGACCACTGTACAGACAACACATACTGTATAAACAACACATACTGTATAGACAACACATACTGTACAGACAACACATACTGTACAGACAACACATACTGTATAGACAACACATACTGTACAGGACCACTGTACAGACAACACATACTGTATAGACAACACATACTGTACAGACAACACATGCTGTATAGACAACACATACTGTATAGACATCACATACCATATAGACAACACATACTGTATAGACAACACATACTCTACAGACAACACATACTGTACAGACAACACATACTGTATAGACAACACATACTGTACAGACAACACATACTGTATAGACAACACATACTGTATAGACAACACATACTGTATAGACAACACATACTGTACAGGACCACTGTACAGACAACACATGCTGTATCGACAACACATGCTGTATAGACAACACATGCTGTACAGACAACACATGCTGTATCGACAACACATACTGTACAGACAACACATACTGTACAGACAACACATGCTGCATAGACAACACATACTGTACAGACAACACATACTCTACAGACAACACATAGTGTATAGACAACACATACTGTACAGACAACACATACTGTATAGACAACACATACTGTACAGACAACACATACTCTACAGACAACACATAGTGTATAGACAACACATACTGTACAGACAACACATACTGTACAGACAACACATACTGTACCGACAACACATACTCTACAGACAACACATACTGTACAGACAACACATACTGTATAGACATCACATACCATATAGACAACACATGCTGTATAGACAACACATACTGTATAGACAACACATACTGTACCGACAACACATACTCTACAGACAACACATACTGTACAGACAACACATACTGTACCGACAACACATACTCTACAGACAACACATACTGTACAGACAACACATACTGTATAGACATCACATACCATATAGACAACACATGCTGTATAGACAACACATACTGTATAGACAACACATACTGTAAGGGAAAAGGAATTAGTGATCTCATTTGAGATGACCATTGACAGATGAAATAAAGCACACATCAGAACCACAGACATATGCCTCTGAGCAGCAAAAGCACACACACAGTGCAAGCATCCATTGTTCCACACTAAGGGCATAGTTCCCTTACTGTCATAAGAGCATGGTGAACATGAAGCTAAGAGCAGAATGGTGTTTGTGTTCCTCCGTTTCAAACGTTCATCCTCACAATGCCCCAGTCCCCACCCCCCTCTCTAGTCAGTATGGGCGGGCAGAGCGACCCATACGGCCCGCATGATTGGTGAGTAGGGCGGCGGTCTTATCCCTCATACGCCGGTTGTTCTGAGACGTGGCTGTATGCTTTATTGTGGTGAGACAGTTCTGTGTGTGTGTGTGAGTGAGTGAGTGAGTGAGTGAGTGAGCGAGCGTGCGTGCGTGTGTGTGTGCGCGCGTGCGTGTGTGTGTGTGTAGCTCTGGGATGCTGATTCTGGTTTGGGCTGGATCCAGGCCTGTGACGGCAGGTCCAGTGGCTGTGTGTGTTTGGTGTGTGTCCAGTAGCCAGTGTACAGGGTTCACATTGTGCTGCAGATGAGGTTTGAACCAGCCTGGCCTCATGTCTGACAAACTCCCACAGAGAGTTCACAGTTTATTTACATGAAATCTACCAGCATCCAGAGACATACAGGCTGGAACAGCAATGTTCACATGTGTTTATGTTCGTGTGTGTCTTTGTGTGTGTCTGTGTGTGTGGAGGAGGTTGAGGCTTCTGCCAGATCCACATCACAGGGTTGTATAACACAAACCATCCCTCTCACAGATGGGACCATCCCAAAGACAAGCGCATTCTCATCCCCTCCTCTCCTTCCTCTCTTTTCCCCTCTTCTCCTCCCCTATTCCCCTCTCATTGGGCAGATGTGCTGTGTGTGTGTGTGTGTGTGTGTGTGTGTGTGTGTGTGTGTGTGTGTGTGTGTGTGTGTGTGTGTGTGTGCATGTGCGCGTGCGTGTTGGCTGTGGTTGACTCAGTTCAGAAGCTGCTCAGACTGCAGAAGCGACAAACTACTGGCAACCACACACCAGTCCACATCAGCCATGCATTATCTGTAGCATGCTAGCCCCCTCCTTTCTCCTCCCTTCAGTCTCCTCTGCCTCCCTATTAGCAATGCTAGGGTAGTGTTCGCATGGGCCAGTCAAATGTCACAGGAGCTAGCTCTCTTATACTTCCCCCACACAGAGGGAGCATGTCTTCATTCTCAGCATGTCTGGTCTGTGTGTGTTTCTGAGTGTGAGTTACTCACTGGCTGCTGGATAGCGGGCCGCCTTTGGTGTAAGGCATGAGGTGTTCATCTCCGAGGTCTGCCTTGCTGAAGGAGGAGATCCATTCAAAGAGTCTTGCTCTTAAAGATTAAATGAACACAACCCACGGGTGAATACATACCCAACAAACACACACAATTTGAAACATACATCTCCCCTGAACACACACATGCCCCAACAAACAAACACACACAACCAACAAACACACACAATGAATAACTCTACATACACACAACACTTTTTCTACTTTGTGCTCACATTCGAACAAACCATTTCTCAGGTCACGCTTTCCTCATTTACTCCTCCTCCCCCTCTTCCTCCTCCTCCTCCTCCCCCTTATCTTCCTCCCCTTCCTCCCCCTCCTCCTCCTCATCCTACCCCTCTTCCTCCTCCTCCTCCTCTTCCTCCTCCTCCTCTTCCTCCTCATCTCATAATGTTCACCTAGACACACCCATGCCAAACTGGCCCCTGGACGGCAGTAGAGTAGTAGTTTGTGCTCCACTCCAGAAAACACATGAGAAAACCACAAATCAAACTAACTGAGGGCCGTTTACACTAGAATATTACACACACCAGCTTATTACACAGTACTTAACACTATACACACACACCTTACACACAGATACGCACATCATGGCAGTCTAAAGACATAGTAACTACGTGTGAATTACGTCCAGCACAGTTCTTCTACAGGGCGCATTGAGCACACATCAGTCACGCTGTATCACTATTAGTGTACAGTCGTGGCCAAAAGTTTTGAGAATGACACAAATATTAATTCTCACAAAGTCTGCTGCCTCAGTTTGTATGAGGGCAATTTGCATTTACTCCAGAATGTTATGAAGAGTGATCAGATGAATTGCAATTCATTGCAAAGTCTCTCTTTGCCATGCAAATGAACTGAATCCCCAAAAAACATTTCCACTGCATTTCAGCCCTGCCACAAAAGGACCAGCTGACAACATGTCAGTGATTCTCTCGTTAACACAGGTGTGAGTGTTGACGAGGACAAGGCTGGACATCACTCTGTCATGCTGATTGAGTTCGAATAACAGACTGTAAGCTTCAAAAGGAGGGTGGTGCTTGGAATCATTGTTCTTCCTCTGTCAATCATGGTTACCTGCAAGGAAATATGGGCCATCATCATTGCTTTGCACAAAAAGGGCTTTACAGGCAAGGATATTGCTGCCAGTAAGATTGCACCTAAATCAACCATTTATCGGATCATCAAGAACTTCAAGGAGAGCGGTTCAATTGTTGTGAAGAAGGCTTCAGGGCGCCCAAGAACCGTCTCCTAAAGTTGATTCAGCTGCGGGATCGGGGCACCACCAGTACAGAGCTTGCTCAGGAATGGCAGCAGGCAGGTGTGAGTGCATCTGCACACACGGTGAGGCGAAGACTTTTGGAGGATGGCCTGGTGTCAAGAAGGGTAGCAAAGAAGCCACTTCTCTCCAGGAAAAACATCAGGGACAGACTGATATTCTGCAAAAGGTACAACGATTTTACTGCTGAGGACTGGGGTACAGTCAGTTTCTCTGATGAATCCCCTTTCCGATTGTTTGGGGCATCCGGAAAAAAGCTTGTCCGGAGAAGACAAGGTGAGAGCTACCATCAGTCCTGTGTCATGCCAACAGTAAAGCATCCTGAGACCATTCATGTGTGGGGTTGCTTCTCAGCCAACGGAGTGGGCTCACTCACAATTTTGCCTAAGAACACAGCCACGAATAACGAATGGTACCAACACATCCTCCGAGAACAGCTTCTCCCAACCATCCAGGAACAGTTTGGTGACGAACAATGCCTTTTCCAGCATGATGGAGCACCTTGCCATAAGGCAAAAGTAATAACTAAGTGGCTCGGGGAACAAAACATCGATATTTTGGGTCCATGGCCAGGAAACTCCCCAGACCTTAAGCCCATTGAGAACTTGTGATCAATCAAGAGGTGGGTAGACAAACAAAACACCACAAATTCTGACAAACTCCAAGCATTGATTATGCAAGAATGGTCTGCCATCAGTCAGGATGTGGCCCAGACGTTAATTGACAGCATGCCAGGGCAGATTGCAGAGGTCTTGAAAAAGAAGGGTCAACACTGCAAATATTGACTCTTTGCATCAACTTCATGTAATTGTCAATTAAAGCCTTTGACACTTATGAAATGCTTGTAATTATACTTCAGTATTCCATAGTAACATCTGACAAAAATATCTAAAGACACTGAAGCAGCAAACTTTGTGGAAATTAATATTTGTGTCATTCTCAAAACGTTTGACCACATCACATTCTCTCTAGCTCTATCAGATGTGTGAGCATATGTGTGTGTGAGCATGTGTGTGTGTGTGTGTGTGTGTCAGCTTTTCAAAATGCCAGTCCTCTAGCAGTCCATCGCGTAACAAGCTCACGCCGGGGGACACAGTCATCTAACAATAACCCAGATAATAAAATACATTTCTGAAATATGGCCCGATGGTGCATTCATATGAAACGTTTATAAAGCACCCAACTGTACCTGTCTCTGTACCTGTCTCTGTACCTGTCTCTATATCTGTCTCTGTACCTGTCTCTGTACCTGTCTCTATATCTGTCTCTGTACCTGTCTCTATATCTGTCTCTGTACCTGTCTCTATATCTGTCTCTGTACCTTTCTCTATATCTGTCTCTGTACCTGTCTCTGTACCTGTCTCTGTACCTGTCTCTGTATCTGTCTCTCTTTGGGGTGTGGTTGTCATGTCCGTTGTGCAGGCTGCTGCGTGTGTTTGCTTTGGGGAAGGAGGTTGAGGTAGAGTTGGTGCTGAGGTCCAGACCCTCTCCAGTCTGCTGCTGCTTCAGGGCCTCCTCTGCAGACTGCACCCCCGACACCTCCTTCCACAGCTGCTGCAGGTCCCCAGGACACATGGCTGCAGGGGGGGGGGAATGAGGGATGAGAGGAGAGGATAGTGAGGCATGAGAGGAGAGTGAGGGATGTGAGGAGAGGACAGTGAGGGATGAGAGGGGAGAAGAGGAGAGGACAGTGAGGGATGAGGAGAGTGAGGGATGAGAGGAGAGGACAGTGAGGGATGAGAGGAGAGTGCGGGATGAGAGAAGAGGAGAGTGAGGGATGAGAGAAGAGGAGAGTGAGGGATGAGAGGAGAGGAGAGTGTAGATTTAGTTATTGGATATTAGTTATTACTCACAAAACCACCATCCAGTTACACATGTATCTACACGCACTCACACAAAGAGAGACTCACACAAAGAGAGACTCACACAAAGACAAACTCACACAAAGAGAGACTCACACAAAGAGAAACTCACACAAAGAGAGACTCACACAAAGAGAGACTCACACACAGAGAGACTCACACACAGAGAGACTCACACAAAGAGAGACTCAGACAAAGAGAGACTCACACAAAGAGAAACTCACACAAAGAGAGACTCACACACAGAGAGACTCACACACACACTCACACGCAGAGAGACTTACACAGCCACTCACACACACACTCACACGCAGAGAGACTTTCACAGCCACTCACACACACACTCACACACAGAGAGACTTACACAGCCACTCACACACACACTCACACGCAGAGAGACTCGGTGGGCCAAGCCCCTGGGAGTGGTTAAGTATGAGGAAAATGATGGGGTATGAACTGAAGGAAGCTAAAGGCTAATTTCTGTAGGTGTTGTTATCTTTCTACATATCCCCTATTCCCCAGCCTTCCCTGTTAGTAATTATTGCTGTCCAATGGTAGCAATGCTTCTTCTGTTGCTGCGCTGTGTCTGAGTGTGTTTGGGTGCGTGTGTATGTGTGTGTGTATGTTATAGCTATTTCTCCTCATATTTCACTATGAGAGGAGAGATAGGTCCACCCAGCAACCCCCCATCACACACACCTGACCCCCTGGCCCCCTCTGCATCTGGCCCAAGCTGTCCCTGAAAGACACACACGCGCACACACGTACACACACATGAACATACACAATCCTAACAGAAATCCAAATATTATGTCTGCTGCTTCTACATTCTCCTCTCAGCCAGCCAAAACAAAATCCTCACTCTAGAGAAATGGAACTGTGTGTGTATATCTGTGTGTGTTTGAGAGAGAGAGTGTATGCATGTACAGGTACGTGTCTGTGTGAATAGATTTAAACTGCCAGCTATCTTTATTGGATACCGCATATCTGTCTGTCTGTCTGTCTGTCTGTCTGTCTGTCTGTCTGTCTGTCTGTCTGTCTGTCTGTCTGTCTGTCTGTCTGTCTGTCTGTCTGTCTGTCTGTCTGTCTGTCTGTCTGTCTGTCTGTCTGTCTGTCTGTGTGTGTGTGTGTGTGTGTGTGTGTGTGTGTGTGTGTGTGTGTGTGTGTGTGTGTGTGTGTGTGTGTGTGTGTGTGTGTGTGTGTGCAACCACTAGTGTGTGTGTCTAGATGTCTATCAGCATAGACATTATGCCTGGGTCAAGTTAGATTAACACAGAAATGAAGTCGCCCCAATCGACAGCAAATAAAGTAAATGGAAAGGAACGAATAGACAATCTGCCCACCACACACACATGTACACATGCATACCGGACTGATGGAGGGACGCTGATGCGGGGCAGTGGAGCGCACACACAAACACACACTCCACGTGTAGTGGGGCTCAGAGCGGCAGGGCTACCAGGCTGGGTATGTATGTGTGTCTGTATGAGTGTGTGTGTGTGTGTGTGTGTGTGTGTGTGTGTGTGTGTGTGTGTGTGTGTGTGTGTGTGTGTGTGTGTGTGTGTGTGTGTGTGTGTGTGTGTGTGTGTGTGTGTGTGTGTGTGTGTGTGTGTGTGTGTGTGTGTGTGTGTGTGTGTGTGTGGCATGGCTGACCAGAGGAATGCTCTTCCTCACGCCTGGCTGAGCCGTCACAATGGACAGGCTCTTTCACACTGCAGGGAAATTCCACTCTGACGAGAGGGAGAGAGCGAGTAAGACAGAAGAAGAGGACAGAGAGAGAGAGAAAGAGGAAAGAGAGGAAGAGGAGAGAAAGAGAGAAAGTCAGACTGAGAGATAGAGAGAAAGAGGGGGAGATGCCAAAGCCCAGGGTTTAAAGCTGTCTGATAAATTCCACTCTTCTACTTTTAAAACGTCTCCAGTCTGTCTTTCACACTCATTCAGTGTGCAGTACTTTTAGAGGTGAAGCCTGGAGTAAAATGTCTAGGCCTGCAAAACTGAGGGGTGGGGGTTGCTAGTGCGATACAGAGAGAGAGAGGAGAGGGAGGGGGAGAGAGGGAGGGAGGATGGGGGAGGAAACTCTATCCTGGTCTGTGTGTGTTCTTGCCAGTCGGGGATTTAGTAATGTTGCGGCCACTTTGGAACGCCAAAGCACTGTGTGTGTGTGTGTGTGTGTGTGTGTGTGTGTGTGTGTGTGTGTGTGTGTGTGTGTGTGTGTGTGTGTGTGTGTGTGTGTGTGTGTTTGTATGCGTGTGTACACTCTTAAAGCTGGGGTTGGTTATGAGGAGCCGAGCACACACACACACACACACACACACACACACACACACACACACACACACACACACACACACACACACACACACACTAGGGAGAGAACGAACAAGAATGAAAGACTGTGTATCTGGCTCATCTCAAGCATTAACACAGACACACATAGATACTCCCTCCTTTCCCCTCTTGGAGCTCTGAATTTGGTGGCATATTTTACTCATTATCCAAATGACTGCCTTCCACAAACAATCACGCCCAGCTTTTATCTTTTATGAGCTGACTAAGTTAACAGGCTTCACATCTGGCTGTAGGTACTGGGGCTCTGTGTGTGTGTGTGTGTGTGTGTGTGTGTGTGTGTGTGTGTGTGTGTGTGTGTGTGTGTGTGTGTGTGTGTGTGTGTGTGTGTGTGTGTGTGTGTGTGTGTGTGTGTGTGTGTGTGTGTGTGTGTGTGTGTGTGTGTGTGTGTGTGTGTGTGTGTGTGTGTGTGTGTGTGTGCGTGTGTGTGTGAGTGTGTGTGTGTGAGAGTGTGTGAGTGTGTGGGCACACAGCTTGAGATGATGGCTGGGCTGAGGGCAGTGCTAGCTATTAAGTACTGTCATTATTTGCACTAAAACACTCCCACCAACTGGCAACAGGACCTCTATGTCTAGTAGGGAGGTATGGAAGAGGGGGAATTTGGTGGGTAAGGAAGTCATGGGATTTGGGTGTGTGGGTGAGGCTGGGTGTGTTTACCTTGCTGCAGGCTCTGCATGGGGTTACTGGGCTGTAGGGAGACCAGGCCTTGTCTCTGCAGGTTGAGGATGTGCTGCTGTTGAAGTTGCTGCATCTGAATGAGCTGCTGCTGGAAGGCCAACTGCTTGTTACCTATCTGCTGCTGTGGAGAGAAAAGAGAGAAAGTACTTACGTGTTGATAAAATTCTAAAATGTATTTCCCAGTATTTCTACCCCACTCCATTGGAGAGCACTTGTATTAAGGTTTAAGGAAGCCCATTCCATCAATGCATCTCAGGTACATTGTAAAATGGAGTCTGAAAGACTCCACACAGACTAGCAGTGTTGGAAAGTAAAACTGTGACCCCAAAACTTGAATCTGTTGTATGGGGACTCTTGAGGAAAGAGAGAGATGGAAGCAGGGAAGGAAGGGATGGAGGGAGGAGGTGAAGGGGTGAGTGGTACAGACTACATGGCATGTGGCGATAACGTCAGTGTGCGTCGCGGTGATAAATGTCCCCTTTCCTGGTTTCCCTGTCGGTGCCGGCCCAAGCCTGTGTTATACTGTTTGATGTCCCCCCTGAGAGATGGCCCTTATCTTCCCCAGATAACAAGAGGAAAGGAGAGATAGAGAGAGAGAGGAACAGAGAAAGAGAGAGAGAGAGAGAGAGAGAAAGAGAGAGAGAGAGAGGAACAGAGAGAGAGGAAAAGAGAGAGAGAGGAACAGAGAGAGAGAGAGAGAGAGAAAGAGAGAGAGAGAGAGGAACAGAGAGCGAGAGGAACAGAGAGAGAGAGAGAGAGAGAGAGAGAGAGAAAGAGAGAGAGAGAAACAGAGAGAGAGAGAGAGAGAGATAGAGAGAGAGAGAGAGAGAGAGAGAGGAGATGAGGGGTGGAAAAATAAATAAATAGAGGTTTTTCTATCAGTGAGCAAGCAGTGGCCGACGAGCCTTTGAACAGACAGGAGGAACTCACAGGAAGGCCACAAGGTCACTTCCTGCCAGACTGGGCGTCTGGGGAGGTAGGTTGTGTGTGCGTGTGTGTATATATAGGGAGGCAGAGGGTCACTGTGTCAGCACAACAGGCATTCCCTCCAGAGAGGGAAGAGAAGTCCAACAGCAGGAGACTCTGACCCGCCAGTTACAATGTTACACTTGTTGTCTTGACTTCTGTCACAACTACACACTCAACAACCTTGTCGTAGACCATGCACAATGTGCTTTAGTATATACAGCTAGATATTTTCCTGACCATGTAACCAGGACCTAGAGTTTTTCCTGGTCTAGTCATGTGGTCAGGAAAACCTCCTGGCCTTATCTGTAGCTCTTGATATCCACCTAAAAGCTGTTAAAGCTTTCTTGTACCGTTCAACACTTTCCCTCCCTTGGTCCATCTCTCCTTCTCCCTGGTACTGTCTGTCCATCTTCCCCCCACCTCCCTCTATCTCACCCGCTCTCTCCAGAGACATGCTAGTGGTTCTTTAACTCATTGTGTGTGTGTTCTGTTTACATTAGCCGCGGCTGAGTGGCCAAAGCTAGCGCAGTAACAGGCTGTCAACGTGATTTATGAGCACATCACACACTGTCTGAGCCTGCCAGTCACACACACACACACACACACACACACACACACACACACACACACACACACACACACACACACACACACACACACACACACACACACACTGCCAGTCCCAAATGTCTAGTGTGACAGACAGTCACTTCATTAAGCTGACTTCTGACCAGCTCCAATGCACCAGTCACACACTCTTTCTGCAATCACTTCTACACAGAAAACAACGACTGGAACATTCAGAGAATCCAGAGGGGTCAAAAAGTCAGTCATTGACACACACATGTTAAAAAATGCACAGGGGAGATTTGTATTTTTCTCCCTTTCTTTATCCCTCTCTCCATCCCTCACTCCATCCCTCTCTCCATCCCTCACTCCATCCCTCTGTTCACCCCTCACTCCATCCCTCACTCCATCTCTCTCTCCACCCCTCTCTCCATCCCTCCATCCCTCTCTCCATCCCTCACTCCATCCCTCTCTCCATCCCAAACTCCATCCCTCACTCCATCCCTCACTCCATCCCTCTCTCCATCCCTCACTCCATCCCTCTTTCCATCCCTCAATCCATCCCTCACTCCATCCCTCACTCCATCCCTCTCTCCATTCCTCACTCCATCCCTCTCTCCATCCCTCTCTCCATCCCTCACTCCATCCCTCACTCCCTCTTTCATCTGTTGAGTGACCAGCAGAGCACACAGAGCTTTTATTCAATGATTCTATCCATTCATCCAATTGATGTGTCTATTATTATTACAACTATTCATCAGAATAGGTTAAGAAGGACTGATTGAGTACTCACATGTTGTAGTCCCCATAAATGTATCCCCTAGGCCCTTCATCTAACCCATATGCCCTAGGCACTTGATAAGTAGGTGACCTATGTAGGCCTATGTAACCTACCTGCCATACCCATTCTAACCAGTAGGGTGAGCACCTCCGGGCCTCGAGGTCCTCAGCAGTGCTGCTTCTCTTTCTTCCTCTCAGACCTGGGACACCAGGTGAGTGGAGACTCTGGCCAATCAATGACATTAACCATTCAATTAACCACCAGCTAGAGAAGAAAACCACCAGTGTTGTACTGCTGGAGGCATTGGACTATTGATTGTTATAAGGCAGTGAGTTAGACTGTAGATCAGGCTTTAGCTGTACATAGGGGAGGATATATGTCCACAACAGTGGGAGCGGTGAGCCATCACACATCAGCTTTGTGTGTGTGTGTGTGTGTGTGTGTGTGTGTGTGTGTGTGTGTGTGTGTGTGTGTGTGTGTGTGTGTGTGTGTGTGTGTGTGTGTGTGTGTGTGTGTGTGTGTGTGTGTGTGTGTGTGTGTGTGTTGTGTGTTGTGTGTGTGTGTGTGTGTGTGTGTGTGTGTGTGTGTGTGTGTGTGTGTGTGTGTGTGTGTGTCTGTGGCTGTGTGTGTGGCTGTGTGTGTGGCTGTGTGTGTGTGTCGGTGTCTGTGTGACCAGTGTTTGCACTTGTCTGCTTGTTACAGGAAAAATATAACCGGAGAATTGGACAGGAGTAAAAAAAAATAGAAAAGGAATCAGACACGGTCTCTACATGCAAGTCAACCACAACTGCTTTGCTTTGGTCACGGTCGAGTTGGCTGACCGCTGTAGGCAAGGGGGGAGAGGGTCCACAGGGAGAGGGGGATAAGAGAGGTGGGAGGGAGAAAAGAGGGAAGATCTAGGCCGAGCCTCCTCATGCGATTCCCACAATGGTCTCTGGAGGCCACGAGCTCCCTAGAAGTCTTCTCTGTTTCTTACCTGCTCCCCTCTCTCCCCCCTCTCTCTCCCCTCCCCCTCTCTCCCCTCTCTCTCCCTTCTCTCTCCCCCATCTCTCCCCTCTCTCTCCCCTCCCCCTCTCTCCCCCCTCTCTTCCCTCTCTCTCCCCTCTCTCTCCCCTCTCTCTCCATTTTTCTCTCTCTCACTCTCTCTCACTATTCTCTTTTTCTCTGCCCCTGCCACATCCCTCCTCTACTCTCTGAAAATGTCAGGCTGGATGGGGAGAGTGTATGTGTGTAAGGTTGGATGGGGAACATGTACTGTATGTGTGTAAGATTGGATGGGGAATATGAACATGTATATGTGTGTGTGTTTGTTTTTGTGAGAATCCCTTTATGATTGCTCTCTTAGACAACTCTGACAACTCACAAGCCTAAATCGAACCAAAGCCCCCTCCCAACACACCCTCTATGACAGTAATCTGGTGTGATCTGTTGGATGCTCTTTGTCGTTATGTGTTGCGATCCTGCTTGAAACCCACCGGGATCCCTGTTAGTGTGGTTAGACCTGGTGGAGGAGTGTGTGTGTTGGCACAGTTATCAATGCTTGCGGGGGTTAATTGACAGGCAACTCCGATAGTGAGTCGACAAAAGGATTTTACCTCAGGCTTCACGCACGCACGCGGACACACACACACACACACACACAAGAAATAACGCAGAAACCATATAAATGAATCCTTATGCTCTATTAACGCAGAGTTCTCTATCATTGAGGTTTACCATGGTGTGTTAGTGCAGAACAATGACATATATTCCATCGCTACTATAACTCTTGTTTGGAGAGCCAGACTACACAACAAAGGCAAGAAGACCGGAAGAGGAGAGAAGGAGGAAAGGAGAGAAGGAGAGGATAAGAGGACAGTAGGAGATAGGGAAAGAGGAGGATGAATAGAGGAGGGTGGAAGAGGTGTGCGCTCTGCCCCAGTACAAACGCTCTGTAAGTTACAGCACTTCACCTCCATGTGCCCTACATACTCCACAATCCCCTAACTGACGTGTTGGCCACTTCAACTGTGTACGAGTGTGCTTGTAAGTGTGCTTGATAACACTGCTCCGTAGGGGTCTCACCTCTTTGGCCGCCTGCTTCCCAGCCTGCTGCTGCTGCTGTTGAGTCAGAAGCTGAAGATGCAGCTGCTCCTGCTGCTTCTTATAGTACTCCTGTAGCTGGAGAGAGAGGGAGGGAGGAGGGAGGGGAGAGGGAGGGAGGGAGGGAGGGAGGAGAGAGAGAGAGAGAGAGAGAGGGAGGGAGGGAGGGAGGGAGGGAGGAGAGGGAGGGAGGGAGGGAGGGAGGGAGGGAGGGAGGGAGGGAGGGAGAGAGAGAGGAGGGAGGGGGGAGGGAGAGGAGAGAGAGAGAGAGGGAGAGAGGGAGGGAGAGGGAGGAGGGGAGAGGGAGGGAGGGGAGGGGAGGGAGGGAGGGAGGGAGGGAGAGAGAGAGAGAGAGAGAGAGAGAGAGAGAGAGAGAGAGGGAGGGAGGGAGGGAGAGGGAGGGAGGGAGGGAGGGAGAGAGAGAGAAATGGGGAGGGAAGGAGGGAGAGAGGGGAAAGAGGGAGGGAGAGGGAGGGAGGGGGGGAGAGGGAGAAATGGGGAAGGGAGGGATGGAGGGGGGGAGAAAGGCAGGGAGCGAGAAATGGGGAAGGAAGGGAGGGAGGGAGAGAGAAAGGGGGGAGTGAGGGAGAGATAGGGTACAGGAAGGGAGGGAGGGAGAAAGGGGGAGAGAGGTAGTGAGAGAGAGACAGTGGGAGAGATGGAGAGGGGGGAAATAGGGAGGGATGGAAGGAGGGAGGGAGTGAGAGAGGTGGAGGGAGAGTGAAGGAAGGAAAGAGAGGGGGGAAGAGAAAAGGGAAGACAATTGAGTCAACAACATTTCAATCTTCAAAAGCCTGCTGTGAAAGAAAACCTTTGGCTGCAGAAACACAAAGCATAACAGAGAGCAGTGAGAGTGAGGCGGTGTGCGTGTGCATGTGTGTGTGATATATGGTGTACATGGTTTCTTTTGCTCTCTCTCTCTTCTGCATCTCCATGAAGGCCGTGCGTCATTGTTGTGCCTCTGAGCGTGACAAGCTTTACAGACAAACTACCAGACAACAAGTTTTCCCAGCAACTAAAGCAGGTACACGTTACCGCAATGTGTATAAGTGTATAATGTGTGCAGGGAAGCTGCTGGAAGTCCCTTCTCAACGGGGGGGTGTAGAGAAACCCACTGGCATGATCAGATACACACACACGTCCTTCTAGATAAAAGGTTGACTCTTACGTGGTAAAAGGGTGAATGAGTTAGAGAGATGCAGTAGCATGACCCAACAGGAGTGTTCTGTCCCTCTAGGGGAGATGTGCTGCGGAAGCCATGGAGAGACGATCATAGCCGTCGGTTTGAACTTTCTTCCTTTAAAAATAGTTATTTAATGTTCACCTGAAACACCTGGACAGAGGTGGGCGGGTGTGCGTGTGTATATACAGGGCAAGGGGGGGTGTAGTGAGGTTTGAAGCGTCCCGTAAATCTTGGTGCCCTACAGTACCTGGCATGTCAAGGGCGTCGCCATAGCGCCAGAGACAGATGTTAGACAGACCCATGTTATTTATGGGCTGCCTGACTTATCACTGAGGTAACAGTCTGAGCAGAGGGGTGTGTGTACGTGTGGGATGGGGGTGGTGGGACAGGTGTTCTGCAGCGGCCATTATGTTGGAGAATCAAAGGGTGTATCTGTATAGTCTGATGTGAACATCTAGTCTCGTGAAGGTAGAAAGGGTGTATCTGTATAGTCTGGTGTGAACATCTAGTCTAGTGAAGGTAGAAAGGGTGTATCTGTATAGTCTGGTGTGAACATCTAGTCTAGTGAAGGTAGAAAGGGTGTATCAGTATAGTCTAGTGTGAACATCTAGTCTCGTGAAGGTAGAAAGGGTGTATCTGTATAGTCTGGTGAAAGGGTGAGCTACATCTAGTCCTTGTGAAGTATAGTCTGGTGTGAAATCTAGTGAAGGTAGAAAGGGTGTATCTGTATAGTCTGGTGTGAGCTACTAGCCTTGTGAAGTAGAAAGTGAAGCCATATTGTTTTCAACCATCCTGTGTTTCAGATCAGATGGAGAGGTGATAAGAAGGAGCCATATTGTCCTGCTGACTGTTACTGTTAGTACTGACTAACCACAGCATGTTTCTGTTTGTTTGACTAAGTAATCAGTCGTTAAACCAGGAAGCTCCGTGCTCTGACCGCCTGTCTCTACAACAGGGAGTGTGTGTGTGTGTGTGTGTGTGTGTGTGTCCATTTCTCTCCTTTATTCTAAGTCCCTCCTTCTTTTCACACTCCAAAGGCGGAGTTAATCTCTCTTCTCCGCGTCACTGGCTGGCCACACACACACTCGCACACACACGCACACGCACGCACGCACGCACGCTCGCACACACACACACACACACACACACACACGCTAGGCTGAAGCTGGAGAATTGTGGGAATAATTAAGTGATAATTAAGGTCTTTTTAATGATTTGATTCAGTGGCTCTGCAGCATTAAGAGAGCCACTCACCTCGCCAGCCTATTACTGTGACCTTGACTTGACTAACACACCAAGAAAGAGCCAGATCAGCTGTGGTGTAATTAAAGGTTAGAGGAAACTTAAAGGTTAAAACACACACACACATATATATATATATACACACACACACACACACACACACACACACACACACACACACACACACACACACACACACACACACACACACACACACACAATACCACTCACAATGCAAAGTCTCCATGGAGACATGAAATGTAATGTTCCGATGACTGATATGGTCTCTGATTGCTGAAAATAGTGTGTGTCTCTCTGTGTGTGTGTGTGTTAAAGTGGCTGATTTGCTGATATAGACTAGGAGACAGTGTGTTTAATTAAGTGGGAGAGTCGTGTTAAACTCTGTGGTTTTAAAAGCAGAGGTAAAGTGGCCTTACACAAGTGTGTTTCACCCCCTCTCCTCGTTAAGAGTAAAATGAGCTGTGTGAGTCCTTAACCGTCTCATTCCCAGAGAGACAGCATATTTCCATTACCATCCAGTCTGTCAGATCTTCCCACTGCAATTCACAGTGGCCTAGAG